>NC_083578.1:67814599-68114599 GCF_027579695.1 Neoarius graeffei
ATAGCGCTTTGCATTTAGGCCAAAAAGTTCAACTTTGGTCTCATCTGACCAAAGCACCTTCTTCCACATGTTTGCTGTGTCCCCTACATGGCTTCTTATGCCTGTCTTTCAACAATGGCTTTCTTCTTGCCACTCTTCCAAAAAGGCCAGATTTGTGGAGTGTATGACTTGTAGTTGTCCTGTGCACAGATTCTCCCACCTGAGCTGTGGATTTCTGCAGCTCCTCCAGAGTGATCATGGGCCTCTTGGCTGCTTCTCTGACCAGTGCTCTCCTTGCTTGCTCTGTCAGTTTAGGTGGACGGCCATGTCTTGGTAGGTTTGCAGTTGTGCCATACTTTTTCCATTTTTGAATGATGGGTTGAACAGTGCTTCTTGAGATGTTCAGAGCTTGGGATATTTTTTTATAACCTAACCCTGCTTTACACTTCTCCAGAACTTTATCCCTGACCTGTCTCGTGAGATCTTTGGTCTTCATGATGCTGTTTGTTCTTCAGTGTTCTCTAACAAACCACTGAGGCCTTCACAGAACAAGTGTATTTATGCTGAGAGTAAATTACACACAGTAGGACTCTATTAACTAATTAGATGACTTCTGAAGGCAATTGATTGCACTGGATTGTATTTAGAGGTATCAGAGTACAGGGGGCTGAATACTAATGCACACCACATTTTTCAGATTTTTATTTGTTTAAAATTTTGAAGACCATTTATCATTTTCGTTTCACTTCACAATTATGTGCTACTCTGTGTTGGTCTATCACATAAAATCTCAATAAAAAACTTTTAAGTTCGTGGTTGTAAGGTGGAAAAATGTGAAAAAGTTCAAGGGGTATGAATACTTTTGCAAAGCACTGTAGAGAGCTACCTTAACAGCACTGAATACTTGAGTGCTACTGTAGAGATACATTATACGCTGTCATTCATAATTAAATCTAGATCTTCCGAACTTTAACGTATCATGGTGAAGAAAAAATTGCGATTTCCTGGCAACAAAATTGTGGTTAGTGAAAAGGCTGAATGGCTAGTGACTCAGGAAAACCACTAGCCACAGTGGCCGGTGAGCAAAAAAGTTAATGTAAAGCCCCGACACACAGTGATCCACATCTCACTAATGTAATTGAGCACAGTCACCTATTTCCTTAATGTGTTTTTTTAATTAGCTATTATTATTTTTCAGTTTTATATTCATTGGTTATTTGTTGGCTTGTAAATTGTGTGAATAATCTGCACCTGGATCTGGATAAGCTGAAACAAGTAAATTTACCCCAGCAGCATCCAGCTTATGATAATTGATTTAACTCCATGTTTGACTTCACCATCACCTGGTTATGCCATTAAAATTGTCATTATATTGTACAGCTCAGTGATATTGTAATCAGTGAAGACAGACAGGAATATATTTCATTCTGTAGTTATATACTTGTGTAATTATAGGCCCTACATCTGCGCCAATCAGAAACATTATTGCAGTTGACGCACCCACGACCCAACACGCACACACACACACACACACTGATTCACAGCTCACTAATGTAATTGAACACAGTCACCTATTTCCTTTGTGTTTTTTTATTACCTATTATTATTTTTAATTTTTATATCCATTGGCTATTTGTTGGGTGGCATAGTGGTGTAGTGGTTAGCACTGTCACCTCACAGCAAGAAGGTCCTGGGTTTGAGCCCAGCGGCCAGTGAGGGACTTCCTGTGTGGAGTTCACATGTTCTCCCCGTGTCCGTGTGGGTTTCCTCTGGGTGCTCTAGTTTCCCCCACAGTCCAAAGACATGCAGGTTAGGCTAATTGGTGGCTCTAAATTGACCGTAGGGCGGCACGGTGGTGTAGTGGTTAGCGCTGTCGCCTCACAGCAAGAAGGTCTGGGTTCGAGCCCCGTGGCTGGTGAGGGCCTTTCTGTGCGGAGTTTGCATGTTCTCCCCGTGTCCGCGTGGGTTTCCTCCGGGTGCTCCGGTTTCCCCCACAGTCCAAAGACATGCAGGTTAGGTTAACTGGTGGCTCTAAATTGACCGTAGGTGTGAATGTGAGTGTGAATGGTTGTCTGTGTCTATGTGTCAGCCCTGTGATGACCTGGTGACTTGTCCAGGGTGTACCCCGCCTTTCGCCCGTAGTCAGCTGGGATAGACTCCAGCTTGCCTGCGACCCTGTAGAACAGGATAAAGCGGCTAGAGATAATGAGATGAGAAATTGACCGTAGGTGTGAATGATTGTTTGTCTCTGTGTGACAGCCCTGTGATGACCTGGTGACTTGTCCAGGGTGTACCCCACCTCTCGCACATAGTCAGCTGGGATAGGCTCCAGCTTCCCTGCGACCCTGTAAGACAGGATAAGCAGCTACAGATAATGGATGGATCTGGATAAGCTGAAACAAGTAAATTTACCCCAGCAGCATTCAGCCTATGATAATTGATTTAGCTCCATGTTTGACTTCACCATCACCTGGTTATGCCATTAAAATTGTCATTATATTGTACAGCTCAGTGATATTGTAATCAGTGATGACAGACAGGAATATATTTCATTCTGTAGTTATATACTTGTGTAATTATAGGCCCTACATCTGCGCCAATCAGAAACATTATTGCAGTTGACACACCCACGACCCAACACGCACACACACACACACCGCAGCTCGCTACAATTCCAGTGCCAATGATGTCATTCCGTTCTAACAGCACAAGGGGCGTGTTTCTGAGGGATTTGAAAGGAGGCGCTGCCCTCCTAACCAATAGGAATCTGGCGCGAGCGGCTCGAGGCGTCTCCGCTCGGTATGCGGGCGGGGACAAACCTCAGCCCTCAGCTCCTTAAGCGCAGCGTACACATTTAAACCCACTGCGCAAAACGGAGGAAAATAAAGAGACCGGAAACTCTGCTTTAAGAGACGACTTTAGAAAGAAGGTAAGACGAACGTGAATGACACTCATGCGGGAAACGGCTTATTGTTTGATTTCTGGCGTCTACATTTGAACGTGGCGTGAAGAACAAGTAGAAGCTGAGTTCGCACTTTGCCAAAGGGTGAAAACTAGGTGGTGGCTTTTGCGTTCTGCGTCTTGTTTGTACAGTAACTTGGCTCAGCTGCTCCTTACGCATTAGCTGACACTTCGAGCTCGTCGGTAAGGCAGGAATAAAGCCGAGTTAAGCCCTGTTTCAGTGAACCACCTGTTTTCAGTCCCGCATTCAGACCGCTTCACACTCCTACAGCTCCCGAGACGCTGAAAACAAGGAGCGGCTTTCGAGCGCGTGCCTTTTCTTCCTTTACCGTCTTCAGCATTTCTGTCTTATTTACTTGTTGAAAAACTCCCACAGCGCTCCGAGGGTACAAATAGTACAGCAATTCACTCCGTGTTCAGTTCTTTTAACCCTCTAACGCTCTCCGTGACCGTATGGGAACTCTAACGTCAGGCTATGTTGTGTTCTTCTATCCAGAAGTTTCAGTTAAAAAAAATATATATAAACGCGTTTAACAATTTCAGATTGCTTGAAGTTTCGCGCATGCGCATTGGCTAAGTGTGCCGGTTAGTAAAGACGGATTGTCATGGAGTTCTTGGTACCAGTGGAGATTGGATCATAACCGAGACCTCTGGGCCACGTATGAAAAAATCTTAAGTTACTTCATTTCAGAACTTGTTCAGGATGTTTATTTGAAGTTTACACTGATCTCTAGAGCCGGCTGCTGTTGTGTTGTAGGAATGTAGAGTTTTTTTTTTTTTTTTTACCCTCCTATCGTTAAGGGGCGTGGCTTAAATTCCTATCTAACAAAATCACAGCAGTTTCTGAGAGCGCGCGCGCACGCGCGTTTGTCTTCCTACCCTTGTGAGGACCCTTCCATGACGTAATCTACATCAAACCCGAACTTTACCCTCTGTAACCAAATGGAGAATCATTCATTGTGGGTGTTTTGTTTGTTTGTTTGTTTGTGCTCCTCATGGGGACCAGCCAAAGGTCCCTACAAGGTCTTCCTTTATGGCAGGGGTGGGCAATTATTTTTTCCATGGGGCCACATGAGAAACAGAGCATTTTTGTGGAGGGCCGGACCAAAAGGCTGAACTAAATTCTGCATAATATTAATTGTATTTCTTTATATAAAGCAGTAAATAACATTTGTTTTTACAAGCTGGTAAGAGTATGGAAAAAATGAGGTTGCCTTACAAAAATGTCATTTATTCAATCAAATTTCCCAAAACAATGGTTAACAAAATGTGAACGTTTGTACTTTTTTTTTTTTTCCCAGTCACATTCACCCCAAAACACAATAGACATCACAGTATTGTCTTTCTACTCCAAATATCAAGCAAGATACATCATATTATAATAATGATGCCCACATTTGTAGTCTAATCACCTCATTTGGTGCTTTTCGCTGGTGATGTCACACTGTGATTGGCTGGACTGTTTGAAGGATGACGTACAAGTTTGTGGTTGGTCTGGACAAATTACGGAAGTAGTTATCGCAGGATTAGGTATCGTGGGATTTCATGTCATTTTCATGTCGCGCACATTGCGTTTTTGTTGAACACAACTTCAAAATAAAAGCAATGCACATTCAGTCCATGCATGGGGTAAAATTAGAAAATACGTTTATTTTGTAATTTCTCATTAACCTTACGCGGGCCGGTCAGAATGAACCAAAGGGCCAGATGCGGCCCACGGGCCGTAAAATGCCCAGGTCTGCTTTATGGGGAGGTCCCCACCAGGATATAAAACACACTTCAAGTCCAAACACAGCAGGCAGAGTCGCACTTTACTGTAAATGGCACTGTAAATAATTGACCAAGTCAAGCTTATTAATATTATAATACATGGGGCCAAATTACTCAATTCTGATTGACCAATCAAGGAGGGCTTTTTTTTTTTTTTTTCCCTTTTAACACTGGGCTGTATTTCTGAAATGCTATTGGCTAGTTTGCTGCTTGGTTACAGTTATAAAAGTTAGCAAATTTTGTCAACAAAATGGCTTTTGTAAAGAAGTTCCAATAAAATTTTGTAAACAACTTTCAAAATCCTTGTCGTGTCATGATAGACGCTTTAGAAACTGATTCAAACGTGCAAGGTAGTCTTGCGCCCTGATTGGTTCCGAAAACGTGAATGACAAATGTTGTTGTGAACTTGAATGGCTTCCGAAGTATGAATTTGGCCCTATGTATTATAAACAAGTAATCGTATGGGGCCGAGTAAAATTAAGGATCAATTTCATGAGTGATTTTGAAGTTTTTAAATTTTCAAACCTTCGAAATCATTCATGAAATTAATCCTTAATTTTACTCGGGCCCCATACGATTACCTATACTTATCTGCCTTTGTGCCTTCTGTTAACATGATTTCTCTTATGTTTGTGTTGGGGCGGCACGGTGGTGTAGTGGTTAGCGCTGTCGCCTCACAGCAAGAAGGTCCGGGTTCGAGCCCCGTGGCCGACGAGGGCCTTTCTGTGTGGAGTTTGCATGTTCTCCCCGTGTCTGCATGGGCTTCCACCAGGTGCTCCGGTTTCCCCCACAGTCCAAAGACATGCAGGTTAGGTTAACTGGTGACTCTCTAAATTGACCGTAGGTGTGAGTGTGAATGGGTGTCTGTGTCAGCCCTGTGATGACCTGGCGACTTGTCCAGGGTGTACCCCACCTTTTGCCCGTAGTCAGCTGGGTTAGGCTCCAGCTTGCCTGCGACCCTGTAGAAGGATAAAGTGGCTAGAGATAATGAGATGAGATGTTTGTGTCATTCCCAAGAAGGTATCTGGTGGCTTATCCCCCAGTGATTTTTTTCTTTTTTTTTAAAGCCCCATGTTTAATGTAAAGTTGATCAAATGTGTTTGATGAATCGATAGATAGATAGATAGATAGATAGATAGATAGATAGATAGATAGATAGATAGATAGATCTCTGAACTTTAAGTTTGACTGGATTTTTCATTTGACTTTTTTGTAAACTAGTTTAAAGTAGTTGAAGAAACTGACTGGCTGAATCAAATCAAGGGTTTGCATGTTTTAGATCTATGCTGCTCAACAGAGCAGTTTCAAAGGACCTCCTAATGATGTGTCCTAAAACATGTTCTGGTTCACCAGTAGTAATTTGGAGTGATTTTTGATTCCTCAGTAGATGGTTTTTTTTTTCCCCCCTTCCATTAAATGTTCTGAATTATTATTTTTTTAATAAAGTAACTATGTATACTCGCAAGCGCAGCTTTGGCTTCCTTTTGTCATGGCAGTGTGGCTGCCAATCAGCATATGGCTGCAGGCAATATAATTTTCTGACCCTTAATCCTCATCTCATTATCTCTAGCTGCTTTATCCTGCTCTACAGGATCGCAGGTAAGCTGGAGCCTATCCCAGCTGACTACGGGCGAAAGGCGGGGTACATCACAGGGCTGACACACAGACAACCATTCACACTCACACCTACGGTCAATTTAGAGTCACCAGTTAACCTAACCTGCATGTCTTTGGACTGTGGCGGAAACCGGAGCACCCGGAGGAAACCCACGCGGACACGGGGAGAACATGCAAACTCCACACAGAAAGGCCCTCGCCGGCCGTGGGGTTCGAACCCGGACCTTCTTGTTGTGAGGCGACAGCGCTAACCACTACACCACTGTGCCGCCCACCCTTAATCCTAAAAACTGATAAATGACTCTTATTGGTGTCTTAGAAGGCAAAATTATGGTCAAACCTCGTTCAATTCAATGACCAGGCTAAAACACATATAAAGATGGGGCTAAACCACTGTGATTCACCAAGATTGTGTACAGCTGCATAGTATGTCTGTGAAATGAGTGGAGGAGAGAAATTAGCAATTTTGTGTTCACGACGTACTAAATGTTATTAAAGCTCATGTTTTCTGGTTAAAATAACTTGTATTTAATAATGTATAGTAATTGGAGGTTTTTAGGCACAATTTAAAGTACAAAGGGTGGCATGGTAGTGTAGTGGTTGGCACTGTCCCCTCCTAGCAAGAAGGTTCTGGGTTTGAGCCCAGCGGCCAATGGGGAGCCTTTCTGTGTGGAGTTTGCATGTTCTTCCCATGTCTGTGGGTTTCCCCCACAGTCCAAAGACTGAAGGATGGGCTGAAGTGCACCAAACCCCTAGCTGCTCCCTCAGGGCTGTAGAACAACAACTTTATTCATCATGTGTACATTTGTGAAATTCCTCTCTGAATTTAACCCATGTGAAGGTGCGCGTGCATGCGTGTGCACACATGAGCACTGAGCACATACATACTCTGAGCAATGAGCAGCTATGCTAACAGTGCCTGGGGAGCGGGGGGGGTAGATGCCTTGCTCAAGGGCACTTCAGGCCATGGCTGCCCTATGTATACCTAACTGCATGTCTTTTGGACTGGGAGGGGGGGACCGGAGCACAGGGAGAACATGCAAACTCCACATAGAAAGGCCCCCATTGGCCACTGGGCTCAAACCCAGAACCTTCTTGCTGTGAGTTGAGTGCTAACCACTACACCACTGTGTTGCCCTTTGGCTTGTAAATTGTGGCTAAAAACTGTGTTCATTGTGCTTGAGTGTATGTGTGATAAAGGCTTCTTGTCTCCTAAATATTTTTGTTTGACCAATATAGTTTATATTTTGGCGGCACGGTGGTGTAGTGGTTAGCGCTGTCGCCTCACAGCAAGAAGGTCCTGGGTTCAAGCCCCGGGGCCGGCGAGGGCCTTTCTGTGTGGAGTTTGCATGTTCTCCCCGTGTCCGCGTGGGTTTCCTCCGGGTGCTCCGGTTTCCCCCACAGTCCAAAGACATGCAGGTTAGGTTAACTGGTGACTCTAAATTGACCGTAGGTGTGAATGTGAGTGTGAATGGTTGTCTGTGTCTATGTGTCAGCCCTGTGATGACCTGGTGACTTGTCCAGGGTGTACCCCGCCTTTCGCCCGTAGTCAGCTGGGATAGGCTCCAGCTTGCCTGCGACCCTGTAGAAGGATAAAGCGGCTAGAGATAATGAGATGAGTTTATATTTTCAATGGTGTGACTTTTTAAAAATTACACAAATGGTAATGAGTAGTAAATAAAATAGGACATAGTAAAGTAAATAGAAAATAAGATTTTATTAAAGTCTGGATTGCAAAGACATGAAGCTATAGAGGTCTTTCACGTGATCTCATAACTGGTGGTTTTATTTTTTTAAACACGGCCATGTTGCCAGGCAAGCTTTGTGTGACAACTGGTGCGAGTGTATGTGGGTGACTTGTAAGCCCAATTCAGGAGACATTACATCTAAAAACAATGCCAGAGACCTGTAGTGCTTTTGGATGTAATGACTGATGTGGAGATAAGCCTGGTTTAACTTCATCACTTTCTGGCGAACCCAAAAATATTTTTTTTGGGGGGGGGGATGGCGAGCTGCAGTTATCCAGGAAGCCTGGATGCCAACAAAGTGTGTGTGGAGAACATTTTATATCCGGTTAGTGTGAAAGCTTTGTACAGCGTTAAGGTATATTTGGATGTAATGTATATTTTATTGGACTGAATGCTTGGTTTGATGAGCAGCATGTTTTATATACTGATAATGTAGATGAGGCTAAACACCATAAAATATGCTAGATCTAGGCCCTGGCTTGTTTCTCTATCTGAAGTCAACATTTGAGCTTGCCTCTGTCATAAGGTATTTTTCTTTATCAGGAATTTCCGGCATGTACAGAACCCGTCTTGAGTTATTGTTATGCATCTGTACTTTCGTATGCCTTTAGCATCTCTCCAGTGTACTTGGAAGTCCCAAATACTAAATGCGTGACGTAGTGTCCCAAATCCGGTAGCTGGTTTGCCGTACGCTTTTCAAGTGGAAGAAGTACATTTGTGGGTAAATAAAGAAGCCTTTAATTTTATGTGCTCAAGCACAGCAAAATTCCTCCTCTGCATTAAACTCCATCTGAAGTTTTGAACACCTTCACCTAAGGGAGCAATGAGAACATGCACGTACTCTGAGTAGTGTGCAGAATAAATACAGTTGTGGGTAAATTTATATGGGTCTGTGATGCCTGCATGTTTCAACTTTTGGATGTAATGCAATCTGCTGGTATAATCTAAATTTTTAGTTGTTTCAGAGAGGTTGTCCTGATTGCAGTCGTCTGCTTTCATTAACTGTTGCAGCATGTTTGCCCAATATGGTGGATGCTGTGGCTTTTTTAAAAAGTCAGTGAAAAGCCCCTATGGAGCACTTGCATGTGACGTCACAGCCGATCCAGATTGTGACAGACATCATCTTGTCGGTCAAACGCCATATTTCCGCCTTCTGCTTCTACTTCTACCTTTTCTTCTGGAAAACCCTACTATATACAATTCTACTACAACGGCTGCGGCTACAAGCTCTCCCTACCTGTGCATGTTTTTTGTGTTTGTGTGTGTTTTTGCATGTTGTTCATCTATACCGGACTTCAGTATCCACTACAACCGTATGGACTTGCTGGACATTGGTTTCCAGCAGAAAATGACGTTTTGTAGCGATTTCCATCGCATGCACAACATTCCGGACGAGAAAAAAAAAAACATTCTGGACGAGATAGCGAGACCAGCGGGGTCTCCGTGGATTGTTATCGGAAGCAAAGCGAGGCGGCGCCGGGAGCGGAAGCAAAAGCGAGGCTGCAGAGCCGGCCTGTTGACTAAGCTCAGAAAACAGCTACTCAAATCTCCACTGCTAAGCCTCTATCTCTCCAACGCCAGATCCATGGTAAACAAAACGGACGATTTGGAATTACAGCTGGAATTACCTCATTCTATTCTATAATCGGCTGGTCAGTGCAGTACTAGTAATACTTAAGTGACTTACCCATCCAATGAGGATTTTCTTGTTTACAAGATGCCACATTTGAGTTGCTGACAAATCCTGAATTTCTGTAGAGATAACTGTCCAGAGATTTATAAGCACGCAGTGCTTCACCACTGAACAGCGAGGGAAAGTTGATGAGGTAATTATACACGTCTGGGTATTCCACCTCTGGCAGTTCAAAATCCACTGACACGGTCGTGAAAACTCCGTCCGGAAAGCCATAAGGGTCACTAATCTGTAGATCGTTTATTTTAGACATATATCTAGTTATCTGTTCATTAGAAAAATGAGCCGTGCAGCCCGTCGGTTGAAATTGATCCATTCTGTACACGAGTGCAGCAGTATTCAGCTGTGTTGTTGCCCGACAAGATGGCGTCTGTGTACTTTCCAGTCATGTGACAGCAAGATCTTTATTGGCTAAATTTAAAGTGGCTTGTAGGAAACAATGTAAACAGTACAAAAAGTATGTGGGGTAGGGGTCCAGTCATTGTGTGTGTGCGCACACATGTTGGTGTCGCCAGTTCAGCAGACTGATGTGTGTGTGTGTGACTCTCTGAACCTGCTGGTTTGGGTCTGGATGCTCCTGCACTGCTTGATAGATGGCAGAAGCATGAAAAGGCTGTGACTGGGATGGTTCGGTGGGTCCTCCTGAAAGAATCTTTTGTAGACTAAAATTGTATTTCAAAGCATTTGACAGGTCTAAAATAAAACTAGCCTACGGTCTTGCTGATCCATTCTAAAACACCTGTTAAGTCTTAGACAATGCAAATCAAACCCTTTTGACCACCCTTTGGTTTGAATACTCAAATTTGGAACTCTAACCAAAGAACAGTGTAACTCCATTTAAAATAAATGGGGAAGCATTCAGTGAAATTGAGATGTGCCTTTTTCATTTCTTATCTGATCTAATTCAACTTAGTGTAAATACAGAGGTGATTGTAGGAAGTTACTCATGCTGACTGGTTGAGAAATTCTGACACTTTCTCAATCACCTCGAGCGACTCTGCAAAATGGCGGTCAATTGCTTTGTCGTCGTAAGTGAGGAAGAATTAAAAGTTATGAAAGAAAATGCTGTTCCTAAAAACACTAAAGGCGCTACGAAGTTTGGTCTAAAACTACTCCAAGGTAAGGTGGAATTGCGACTTTATTTAATCTGTTTCAGAACAGTGTATTATGTGATTCTGCATAGCTAAGTGACCAGTCCTGCGTGCATGCTGCAAGTCGGTGTGCGTTACATTTGCGTGCCACTTTTGAAGATTGAAATAAAGGAGTAGTGGGTTTTTAAATTATTGTAGTTGTACTAAAACAGCTGTCCACCTCAGGCTCCATGAATATCCTCGACTGCCCCTTTTCCACCAAAGCAGTTCCAGGGCTGGTTCGGGGCCAGTGCTTAGTTTGGAACCGGGTTTTCTGTTTCCACTGACAAAGAACTGGCTCTGGGGCCAGAAAAACCGGTTCCAGGCTAGCACCAACTCTCTGCTGGGCCAGAGAAAAGAACTGCTTATGTCAGCGGGGGGGCGGAGTTGTTAAGACCAACAACAATAACAAGACCGCGAAAGATCGCCATTTTTAAGCGACGAGAAGCAGCAGCTGTACAAACGCAAAGTCATCCATTATTATCGTTGTTGCCGCAGCTGCTGCTTCCATGTTTTTGCTTTGATATTCGCGCCAAGGTTTATGTAAACGTAACTGACGTATACAGCGACGTAATGACGTGGCTCCGCTTAGCACCACAAGCTATGGAAAAGCAAACTGGTTCTCAGCTGGCTCGCGAGTTGAACGAGTTGTGCACCAGCACTGGCTCCGAACCAGCCCTGGAACTGATTTGGTGGAAAAGGGGTAGACTTCATCAGTTATTATTCACTGATTCACCTTGGCTTCGGTAAATAATTCTTTAAAGATTTGGAAAAAAACAAAATATTTACTACTAATTAGGCACTTGTAGCACATCACGTTTATTTAATCCCAGTACATGACTGTCTGAGATCTACAATGATGTATCTGGTGTAATACTCATTCTTTGCTCCCTGAATGAAGCAGCTTGCATTGGTGTTTGTGCTATATCAGATATTATGGTATTCAACATGCTTCACAGTATCTGACTCCCCCCCCCCCCCCCCCCCCCTTTTTTTTTTTTTTTGGGTGACCTGTGTAATTTTATTGGCCTGCCCTCAGTCTTGAAGTAAATCAAACCAACTGTAGATGAAATTTCATCTCTGGCTGCGCAAGCAGTCTTGCATCTTTTTGTATCGAGTTGCACAGGTCTGACTCGGCTATATATTCCGTGTTAAGCTCCTCAGTATTGGCACTAGTGGAAGTGGAGCTTGCACATGAATGACTGACTGTGAAAGTGATCTCTACTGAGCCAAACGTTCTTCATAACTTTTTCATCACTTCCAGTGCATATGGCACTTCACTTCAGCTGTTGTACAGGAAGTCAGCATGAAGACTGTAATTAGACAAACAAAACCCAAAACGTAAACTCCTTTAAACTTCTCTTAAAACTTCCCTGGGTGCTGCCATGTTACGTTCTGAGTAGTGCGGTCAAGCGATTAAAATATTTAATCGCGATTAATGTCGACTGTCATAGTTAACTCGCGTTTAATCGCACATTTTTGTCACACGAAAAACCATTGTAATTCTCTTACCAGCATAAAGTGAATGGGCTTGTTTTGTACCAATGTTTTTCTTATTGCAAAGCATAACACGTCTTGACACAGCCACTGCAAACTGAAACCTAAGCTGAGCACCGTGGCTCTTCGTCCCAAGACTAACGAGAACCATGAGTGAAGTAATCTACTGCTTGAGTTAGTCTATCAGAGAGACAGGTTACACAGTGACGGTAGGCTTGACATGCTTGATTATAATATAAAGTACTCTCTTATATTAAGTTTAAGTTGTTCGTTGATAAATATTGCATTGAATCTGATCTTTACTGTTTCAGCTCACTTAACACATTTTGTACTTTTACACTTTCTGCCTGTTGATGCGTCGCGCTATCCAATCAGAGGCGGCCAAATTTGCATATTACAGGAAGGATTTCTGGGATAGCATTGAGTTTACAGTTCAGAGGGATCTGGCTTCTTTAGACGCTGTCTTCTTAAAACTGAATAAATATTTAAAAAGAGCCAAATGAGCCAGTCTTTTGAACGGCTCTTTTCAAAGAACGGATCACAAAGATGCGGATCCCATCAAAGAGACATAAATCCTATCTCTACTAGCGCGCCCTGCCCGCGCTGGTTCTTTGAGGGAGGAGGGCAGAGGACTCTGGCTGTGTGGGGCGTGGCTAGCTGCTATCGTTTTTCTAAGCAAAGTCTCTGTTCCAAGTTCCTGGCAGTTTCAAAAGCTTATGAAAAACCTACATCATGTCAGAGCGTTAATCTCGCGATAAAATTATCGCCGTTAAAATTGAGTCAAGTTAACGCGTTTAATAACGCGACATTTTTGACAGCACTAGTTCTGAGGTTTAAATATTTGTGCTTGGAGTACAAATTATGCGAGAGAATCTAAGATTGTGAGGTCACTGACACACCATGAGACACTTGTATCCACTAGATACAGGTAAGTCAGTCACTTCTACGTTGTAAACAACCCTGAAGAGGTCCGAGTGTCAAGCGTTTGGGCTTATTTTTGCATCCAAATGTCAGAAAGGCAACTTTTTTTGGGGGGGGCTTATCCCTAATCCTATAAAATGTATTGCTTTGAAGGGGCAAGTGGCAAAATGACTGAACTTAATTGCTTCTGGTGTCCCTGGAATCACCTTTCACTGTTTGTTTTTCTTCCTCACTGGGCTCATATTCTATACTAAGTAACTTTAAAAACGCACAATGGAATTCAACACGATATCACTTTAGATCCATGCATCTTCAATAATGACAATTTTCCCATCATTTCCCCCGGGTATTTATAGGCAAGATTGTGTGTGTGTGTGTACAGTGTATGCAAAATTTGTTTGAAAATTAAAGCCTGTCCATGTCATTGACTACCCGAGTCATATTGTACGTTATTGAGTACAACTCCCTTAAATTCTGATTTGAGCACAGATTTGGAACTTATTTGGGCGGAACGAAGTTATTTTTCCATTGTGATATATTTCTTTTCTTCTTGAGATAAACTCAGCACGAATTCAGCAAGTTTTATCAATGTGTTTTTAAAGTTACTTAGTGTAGTTCAAACATGTTTTAACCCCCCCCCCCCCCCCCCCCCCCCCCCAAAAAAAAAAAAAAAATTTCAATGGCTTGGTGTTAGGTAAACGATGTATTGGTATGTAAGCAATGTCACAAGCATATATCCAGTTTTGGTGCAAATGGTTGTGGCCAGGTAAGCCCATCTTTAGCAATGGATCAAATTTAATTTTTTTTTTTTGGGTTTGGCTTTAGAGGTGGTATTCTTCAGAGTTTCAAAGAAATTGTACTTTTTAAATGAAAATGTTGGTTAAAACCTGAATGATCTTGTTACATCCTGAATGTCTGTAGTTATTGTACACTTGGTTGTGTTTATGATGGATGGCTTTTGTAGTGTTTTTGCCTCACAGCTCCAGGTTCAATCCTGAGCTTGTGTCCCCAGATGGATTTCCTGCAGGTTCTCTGATTTCTTTTTGCCCACTTCCCAAAACATGCTACTTGGTGTGAAATGAAAGAACAATTATCCCACCCAGGGTGTATTCCCACAATAGGCTCTGGATCCAACACCGACTTGATGAAGCAGTTATTGTAGATAAATGACTGTGGTGGCTATGCTGAAGTTGCAGTGCAAACCTGTTTTTGTCAGGAAAATTGTGCATTTAGCTGGAATCTTTGACGTCGGTCCAACAAACCAACCAGCACTTGGAAATGTGTTATCAAAATTGAGTTGATCTATTTTGGGAAAATCACACCAGGTTTATCTTTGAGATGTCAGTGAAGCACAGCGAGTTTTCTCTTGTCTACAGACTGTTTGGCTCCACTGTCCCCTGTTTATAGAGGAATAAACCCTCTGATTAAAATAGGACATTGCACCATGTGGTGCTACTACTTTTTTTTTTTTTAATTAATTATTAAAGTCTGGTTACAAAGCTCAACCACATGGTGTTAGTGAATCTTGCACCAAACAGTCACCCACTTTGCTTCTTGGTCATAACATGGAAGTTTGGGCCTGCATGTTTGAAGACTTCGTACTATTCTTTCTTTGGGACGCATATGCGTGATGCTTTTCCTAAACAAGGACTATAGTCAAAGGCATTTCAAAATCACATGATCTGCATACACTGTATTTGAGATAAAAACATACCCCAATATGACTAAACACAATCCTTCTGTTATCTGCTCAAGCCAATTATGTCTCCACAAGAAATGGAATAAACAGTACACCCCCCCCCCCCCCATCAGTGCTGTAAGGAGATATCAAGCCCCCCTTTTTTAATCCCCCCCCCCCCCCCTTCTGTCGATATGGAATTTGTATTAAATCATGTATGTAAATTGGTACAAGAATGGAGTTGGTGACGTGCATCGTCGCTGATGGCCTTGATGATCTAGGAGCCAAGTGGAGCCATTACATGGGCAGCAGCAAGGCAGGAGTTACTAAGGCCCTGTCCACATGGCAACGGATTCAGGTGAATCCGATACAATTGTTTATCGTTTCGGCCTGGCGTCCACACGGCACCGGCGTTTTGGGTGCCCCAAAACGCAATCTTTTGAGAACGGGTTCCAGAGTGGAAAGATCTGGAAACATTGCCGTTGCGAAGTCGTCTGGATGAGTAGAACGGATTTGTTTACGATGACGTCACAACCACATGACTGTGAGTGCTTCACGCCGGGTAGAAGTGTAACAAACTCAATGCGAGTTGTCAACAAATCCTGTAACTTGGTTCATGAAATGCGCTTACAAAATATTTTCACTGTGAATATTTATTGTGTAATGGTGCAAAGTGAGAGAGAGAATAGCCCTTAGGGCAGAGTCAATCCCGCCAGCAAAAATAGGGGAAAAAAAGGAGCGATCTCACCTCTTCAGATGTTGGTTTAAGTCCTACAATAAATTCCTCAAAGGGCGTAGAAGAACAAATTAATCCATCAACGTGTAGCATTCAATTTATTCCGGACCATTAAAGACGCCGCCTTCCGCGTAGAATCATACGTCATCCTCGCCACCATATTGGATGGGTCAAAGCGGAGAATAAAGATGCCTCATTCATGTGCTGCGTTTAACTGTACCAACAGGTTTACTGTCCAAATGAGATCACATGGGATTACCTTTCACAGGTGAGACTGGAAAAATACTTTCATTGTATTTGGTCATTATGTAATTTTGCGAACAGATTTTTCTGACTTTGTGGCTAATATGAAGTCTCGCGCATAATAGTTTATGCGCATGCGTCCTTACTTGTTCTGGTGTCTCTGAAGGGACCGTCTTACAGCGCCCCTAGAGGTGTGACATGTGTATTGCATCGTTTTCAGCAAGCGTTGCGTTGCCATATGGACCTGATATTTGACTGATCGTTGCCCATTTGGACGCGATATATTTTAAATAACATCTCGTTGTCGTGTGGATGTAGCCTAAGAAACAACCATTTCTTTCTAATCCACTTGACACACACTGTGGATGAGGCTGACACCAGCATTAGTAACAGAATGAAGCCTCCCGCTCCACAACTATTGCTACTGGGAGATTAGCACTTGATTCCAGTACCACAATACTTTTATGCTCAACTCAAAGCACTTGTGACCCAAACAATACACAATATAATTACTGCAGCTTTTACTAAGCTACATCCTTAAGACCTTTTAAAGTAAGCTTTCTGAAGAAATGGACTTATTCTGAATGTATTAAGTCCCCTGGTCTTGCTAGTCATGCACCGAGGGTAGGGAAAGCCTTGAGGCAATAAGTGCCAGTTGCTCACAGTGAGAGCTTCTGTTTTGGCCTCATTCCTGTTCAGAAAATTGAAAGGCTCTGTCACTTCCCTCAGCTGCTTGCACTGGTGAAAATGAGTCTTGTCAGGCTAGTATTTGTCACTTGGAAATAAAACATTAAGGCATGCTATTTTAGGAAAGCAGTGACTGATTGGGTGACAATGTCCTCTTCAAATTTTGTATATTTTGGATTGTTATTCTAGTTATATAACTTTTTTTTTTTTTTTTAATTCCTCTATCTTAACTGTTCAAGCACTAATCACAAAGCAAATTCCTTGTATGTGAGAACATGCTTGGCAATAAACTTGATTCTGATGTGGTGTTCCTCTTGCGCCGTTGTGTGGGGTTTTTTGTTTTTTTTTGTTTTTTTGGCCAGCATTTATTAACTCAATGTTGTACTTTATTTTAGAGTTGTGTGGAACGTTGGTAAAATGCTTGTTATAGCAGCGCTTCCCTCCCAAGTCTCTCTCACTGTGTGTTTAAACAAAATGCAGCAAGTCCTCTGTCCTGAAGACTTTCTCAAGGTGAGGTGTACCCTTACAAAGCATTGACACTGGAGACTCCTTGCATCAATGTTCAAGCCAAACAAACCCCAAAAGGTAAACTCCTTTATACAGACAGATAATATCCATACGAGACTTGTTTGTGTTCATATTTTTACCTTGTACTGTGTACAGATCTCATTTTACAAGAAAAACGATGTCCGTGGGTGCTGACATCTCCCTCTCTCTGAGGCTCATATAGGAACATTTTGCGAGTGAATCCGAGATACCCTTTACGTGTCTCAGGCCATGTGTACACGTAGCCGGGTATTTTTAAAACCGAACATTCCACCCCCCCCCCCGTTTATAAAAATGTTTTATCCACACCACCTCGTCTTTGAAAAAAATCCCTTCCACATATAACCGAACATCTGCGTTTTCAATCACATTCATAAGCATTCCAAACCTGTAGATGGCATTATTTCCCCAAATCCTACCCCCTAATCACATCATGGCCCTCTGTTGGCGTCACTTCCGCCTAAACGTAAAACATGGCGCCAAGCTCGTTCGTCTGGACAGACTCGGAGACAGAATTGCTTCTAAACACAATTTGAGTATAAACTTCAAAAGACGCAAGAAAACATTGATTGGGAATCTTGTCAGTAGTTGGGCTTCTAAAATTAAACATGTAAATAGTACCTGCACAATAATTAACGCTTTCAAGGCACTACTCCGATCCATTACTCTTTGTCCATGCTTAATCTGGCTTCTGCAGTAAACAAAGGTCGCACGTTTGACGTCAGGGCAGATTTGTCATTTTTTTTTTTTGGCACAGATTGTGACGTTCTAAAACGCAAAACTCCGGTTATCTCTGCCTATACGAAAAGGCATACACGGAGTTTTCAAAAATCTTCACTTTGCCTGGAGTTTTTTTTAAATATTCGTTTTTGATGTGTTTTCATGTGGATGACAGGCTAAAATGTAGAAAAATATCTTCGATTTAGCAGATACCCGGCTACGTGTGGACGGGGTCTCAGACTTGCTGAGATCTAGTGGATACGTTACGTCTAAATTGTTGTAAACAACCCCTAAGGTGCCAGTGTCGGGCGTGGTTTTTGTATTTTATTTATTTTAGATAAATCTGTTAGCCTTCAATTATGTTTAGGAGAAAAATGAATCGCCATCTTCTGACCAGTCAGGTTTAAGAGCATATTTTTAGAAGCTTTGGTTGTTGTGTGGTGGGTTTTTTTTTTCTTTTCCCATGCAATTCCATATAATGTAGTGAAAGCTACTGTAATATTATAGAGTGAAGGTTTGCTTTACAGTGGTGCATCTGAAAACTGAAGCTTAATTACTGCCATGTTTTGATTTTGCTAGAGTGGTGGAAGTGACTTTTTTTTTTTTTTTTTTTTGAATTCTTTTATATATAAAATTAGCCTGTCTATTTCATCCATCACCTGGTTAAGGTCTTCAGTCCATTACCTCCCCAATGGAACGTTTATCATGTGAAGGAGGGAAAGAAACAGGCCTGGGGCAGAGTAGGTGGGTAATCGTCCGTGTCTCTCTCTAAGAACCTCGATATGTTCAAGTAGGGCAGATACTGCTTCAGAATTCTTTTAATTTCTTTTGATTTATTTCAGGAGAGGGCGAACTTATGAACTCGGTTGTGTTGCTATGGCATCAGACTGCTCATTGGCTGATCAGCTGTATATTTTAGTCACTGCTAAATCTGGGCAGAGGAGGTGGTGATTTTCATTCTCCTTCACTTTAACTTGTTAAAGCCTTGGAGCAGTGCTGACGAGGCCAGAACTGAGATCTCAGGGGAGCTTTAGACCATGTGAACATAGTCTTGGTCTGGATGTTGGTCTCAGCGCTTAGAGCCAGTAGTCTGAGCTTGGGCTTGTCTTAAGTTTTTATGCAGAGACCAATGTTTGCTTGACTTCTGTGATCGATCTGATGTAAATGTGGAGCCAACAGATGTCTTGCACGTGGCAGCTGTGCAGACGGACTCTCTCCACAAATAGGCCTGTTATAAATGAAGCATGCCCAAGCTGACGCATTCCTAATGTTGCACGCTGGGTGGTGGTCTCAACCCTAAGTTCAGAAAGCGAGGTCAAATCAACATGGCTATTCACAGCATGAGCTGTAAACGAAGCAAGAATTTCTTATCTTTTTAAGAGAACGTAATGTGAAAAATCTCACTCAGTCCTTGTGCTCAGACACTTGGATATCTGGAGCCTACCAACCCACAAACTCGAAGACAGCCTGATCGGTTTCTTTTGGGCTGCCCGTTTCAGAAAATGTGTGCTTCAACAAGCTGTTCAGAGTTGACTCAGTTTCTATGTCACAAGGGTTGCTCATGAATTATAGAGGTCTTGCAGTCACGTGACCGGAAAGTACACAACCGCCATCTTGTCGGTCAAAAACACAGCTGAATACTGCTGCACTCGTGTACAGAATGGATCAATTTCAACCGACGGACTACACGGCTCATTTTTCTAATGAACAGATAACTAGATATGTCTGAAATAAACGATCTACAGATTTGTGACCCTTATGGCTTACCGGACGGAGTTTTCACGACCGGGTTTTGAACTGCAAGCGGAATACCCGGACGTGTATAATTACCTCATTAACTTTCCCTCGCTGTTCAGTGGTGAAGCACTGTGTGATTATAAATCTCTGGACAGTTATCTCTACAGAAATTAAGGATTTGTCAGCGACTCAGATGTGGCATCTTGTAAACAAGAATACTCATTGGATGGGTAAGTCACTTAAGTATTGAGTATAGCACTGACCAGCCGATTATAGAATAAGGTAATTCCAAATCGTCCGTCTTGTTTACCTGGCGTTGGAGAGGTAGAGGCTTGGCAGTGGAGATTTGAGTGGCTGTTTTCTGAGCTTAGTCAACAGGCCGGCTCTGCAGCCTCGCTTTTGTTTCCGCTCCCGGCACCGCCTCCTTCGCTTTGCTTCCGATAACAATCCACGGAGACCCCGCTGGTCTCACTATCTCATCTGGAATTTTTTTTTTTCTCTCGTCCGGAATGTTGTGCATGCAATGGAAATCGCTACAAACCGTCATTTTCTGCTGGAAACCAATGTCCAGTAAGTCCATACGGTTGTAGTGGATATTGAAGTCCGGTACAGACGAACAACACACAAAAATACACACAAAAAACATAAACGTGCACAGGTAGGGAGAGCTTGTAGCCGCAGCCATTGTAGTAGAATTGTATATAGTAGGGTTTTCCAGAAGAAAAGGTAGAAGTAAAAGCAGAAGTAGAACCAGAAGTAGAAGGCGGAATATGGCGTTTGACCGACACGATGGCTTCTGTCACAATCTGGATCGGCTGTGACGTCACATGCAAGTGCTCCATACCACTCCTTTTTCTGAGTATCTTCACTCATAGCTTGAGAACTGCCTTTGTGAATGAATGATCATGAGGAAAGTGCTGCCTGATTGGCTGATGGAAGAGAGGGTGTGGTGAGCATAGGCTCCTTATCATTTAAAGGAGCAGGCCCTCAAATTGGCTGTTTTGAACAGGACTGTTGGGACTGTGAGAAGGTGCTGTGGTGCCTTTATCCTTGTGGTATTTTTGACCAAAGCATGTCAGACCTCAAGGCCTCTGCATGCTCTTGCGACAAGGCTTTCGCAGATAGCTTTTCACAGACAGTTGTAATTTATCATTGAGCAGGGAGTAATAGGCGTGCGCGATGTTATTCACCGCTACAATGCAAGGGGGCGCGAAGTCGCAAAATCGCTAGGAGTAGTTGGTGGGTGTGGTTAGTGGAGTATTTATCCTCCGGTTACTTATAATGATTAGAACTGGAGTCGTATAGATGTACGTACTTCCTCGATCAACCGCTCTTCTTGCTGCTCCATCTTCGCTCGTGTTTTTAAAAATGGCGGTCGTGAAAACAAACCAAGTAGGGAAGCAGAAGTGCGTGTACAGCGGATGTAGAGTGGACCAATCAGAGCCCTCTTGTCTGCGAGGCTTCTGCGGTGGTCACAGATGCGCGCAGAGCATCTGCGAAGGTGGGGGGGCTACGCAGGCGCTATCTGCGGCGCCGTCTGCGAGGACTGGGTTGTCAGCATAAATTGGCCTTCAGGGGGGACGGTCAGCTTGTGGCATCAAGCTTTCAGTTGCCACCAAAAGACGAACATGGTGCCCCCCCCCCCCCCCCCCAGTGGACATAGTGGTCAAAAAAATGTTGTTCTGACTTCCCACTGAGGTAAGTCAAATGCAGCACAAGTATGCTGACTTGATGTAGAAGGGGGGGTGTATTGTTTATTCCATCTCTTGTGGAGACATATTTGCTTGAGCAGATAACAGAAGGGTTGTGTTTAGTCATATTGGGGTATGTCCTTTATCTCAAATACCGTGTATGCAGATTGTGTTGTGATAGTAAAAGGCATTTTGAAAGTCCTTGTTTAGGAGAAGCATTGTGTCCCAAAGAAAGAACAGTACGAAGTTTTCAAACATGCAGGCATTTTAAGTACGAAGTCGGTTAAGTTTTAAAAATACTGATTATACTTTTATTCGTTTTAATGATTTGTACTATTCGCATGTGGGTATTCACAAGACTGTGTGCTACCCACAACAAATAACTCCCTTTCCCCAACATGCTTTTCTAGCTTCTGCTAACTAGCTTTTACTCAGTGCGTTTACATGCACATCCAAATCGAGCTGCTGTCGGTAATCGAGCTAAGGGTCCCAGCAGGGGTGCCAGAGAAATCCAATCCTACATGCACACAAGGAAAAAGAGCTATTGTGTGAGGTACATTGTGCACCAGAGCCACAGGTGGCGCTACACGCCCCATTGTGTTGGTAGACTTCCGGTTGTCATGAAGAAGAGCTATTCAAGAGTATAAACAAAGTTATCAGTTCCGTGTTCACAAGAAGAGTTTGTATGCATGAACAGAAGTGTTCCTAATAAAATGGCCACTAAGTTGAAGTTCATCTGTAATGGTGAACATATTAACTGTTAGTCTGCTAATAACTTACCAACTAATTGGAAATGGGTGCGTACATGCCCAGACACGTGTTCCTAATAAAGTGGCGGCTAAGGTGAAGTGTCATGCCGACTGAGGCTGTTGTGTTTCCCGCTTGTGGTCTCGTCACTTCCGGAAGGGGCGGTGCTGAAGTAAGTAGCTCGACTGCGTAGCTCAGTAGGGTTTACATGCACTAAGACTACATTCAGACTGCACCCTGAAACGACCCATATCCGAATTTTATTTTATTTTTTTTTGGCGCCCATATGCGACCTGTATCCGATTTGTTATTGACAATCTGAACACGACAGATCTGTTTTTTTTTTTTTTTTTTTTTTTTTTTTTTCACATGCGACCCAGGCCGCTTGGATATGTGGTCCTAATTCCGATGCATATCCGTTATTTTCACATGCGACTGCAGTCTGACTGGACAGGTCGTATTCATGCAACCTACACATCAACAAGAGACAAACATCACTATTCTGCATTGGCTAAAGGCCAATTTATGCTGACAACCCAGTCCTCGCAGACAGTGTCTGCGTAGCCCCCCCCACCTTCACAGACGCTCTGCGCGCACCTCCCAAAAATTGTGACCACCGCAGAAGCCTCGCAGACAGCGTCGCAGACGAGGGCTCTGATTGGTCCACTCTACATCCGCTGTACACGCACTTCCGCTTCCCTACTTTCCCGGTTTGTTTTGTTTTCACGACCGCCATTTTTAAAAACACGAGTGAAGATGGAGCAGCATGAAGAGCGGTTGATCGAGGAAGTACGTACATCTATACGACTCCAGTTCTAGTCACATCACATTATCTCTAGCCGCTTTATCCTTCTACAGGGTCGCAGGCAAGCTGGAGCCTATCCCAGCTGACTACGGGCGAAAGGCGGGGTACACCCTGGACAAGTCGCCAGGTCATCACAGGGCTGACACATAGACACAGACAACCATTCACACTCACATTCACACCTACGGTCAATTTAGAGTCACCAGTTAACCTAACCTGCATGTCTTTGGACTGTGGGGGAAACCGGAGCACCCGGAGGAAACCCACGCGGACACGGGGAGAACATGCAAACTCCACACAGAAAGGCCCTCGCCGGCCCCGGGGCTCGAACCCAGGACCTTCTTGCTGTGAGGCGACAGTGCTAACCACTACACCACCGTGCCGCCCCCAGTTCTAGTCATTTATAAAAAAAGTTCTAGTCATAAATAACCGGAGGATAAACACTCCACTAACCACACCCACCAACTACTCCTAGCGACTTCGCGCCCCCTTGCGTTGTGCAGGTGAATAACATCGCGCACGCCTATACTCCCCGCTCAACAATAAATTACAACTGTCTGCGAAAGCCTTGTCGCACGAGCATGCAGAGGCCTTAATCCCGCCTCTTTGGTGGAAAACATTTGTACGGTTTTCAGAATTTTAAATAGACTTTTATAGAATTGATCAAGCTAATGGTGGATTTGGTAGGGACCTGGATGTTAAATCATCCTGTATTACAAGATTGTTCTGGAAATTTCCAGTAATTTGACACCTTCGGTCTCATTAGTCTGCTGCCCACATTAATCAGATTGTGAGTTCTGCCGCTGCCACAAAAACCACATCGCCAGGTCTTGCCTCATCTCTATGCTTTACTTGCAAACTTGAAGAGTGCGCTATTTTTTTAACGTATTACGTAGATGTGCTTATTACGTGTCAATTTGCGCATGCGGGACACTTTTGGGTCGTTTTCCGTTCATATTGGAGATCACATACAAGTCTCATAATTGGTAATGTGAACGGCCTAACAAAAAAAAATCGGATTTCACAACAAATCGGATATGGGTCGTTTCAGGTTGCAGTCTGAACGTAGTGTAAGTAGCTCGGCTACAATTGCATAATCTAGGTCGCGTAGCTCGATTACGAGAAATCCAGTTTGGTTCGATTTCAGCCGAGCTAAGGTGTTTCCATGGCATTTAGAACTTCGATTTCAGTCGAGCTACGGCAGAAATTCGATTTTCTCTATGTGCATGTAAACACACTGACTTTTTTTTTTTTTTAATTTATTTATTCGTCATTGAGTTGACCTTTCAATAAATGAGGACGTTTTGGCTGTTCTTCCCATTAGCATCAACTTGTCTTGTCTGAAGCTGTTTGCACTCTGCAGAGGAACAAGTGTGCATCTTACTGATAATTATGGTCAGAAACTGATTACATGCCCTCATTATTTAGCACGCTATAGGCAAAGACTTTCTCACCACTGTTGGCAAGACTGGTAGGGCTCTATTCATACTTCTTAATGAGAACTTCATTTTGAACACCGACAAAACGCTCATTCAAGACTGTCCTTAACTTGCATTTACTTAATTTTAAAGCATTGATCTACAGCATTACTGTATTGGTGGTGCTTTTGTCCTTGGTCTCAGAGAAAAGCTTGCGCTCTCCATGTCTGTCTTTCAAAAGAAGTGTGGCTGCCTAATTGGAGTTGCTTTTCACTTTTTCTGGCTTGATTATACAGCATGGAGAATGTAGTGAGCATCTTCACCTAATTTAGGCGGGTTCTGATTTTCTACTTCATTTCACTCCTGGGATTTAAGCATCATGAGGGTTCCCTGTAGGCTTGAATTTACCTCCTGCCATGTGAGTTTCTGTAAGCTTTTGGCTAATGCTGCTTCCCCCCCCCGTTACGACTACAACTATTGGCTTTTTTTTCTTTCATATAAACCACAGAATAATGGTTAGAATATCTGCAGATGTGCCACCATCTATAGTTCACTGTTCTTGCTGCAGTGATCAGAGAGCTAGGCTTTTGATTCTTCAGCTACAGCAATTGTTGGACCAATCAAAAAAAAAAAAAAAAAATCCAGAAGAAAAGCCAGTTTGCCGAAGGGGAGAGGACAGGGGCTGTAATAATTTTCACTTTGCATTGTCCATATGTATTTGAATGTTGGCAGTGTGAGTTTGTCAACCTTGGTCTTGTGAGCCAGTAGAAAACGAAATCTCTCAGGATCTCAGTGGCCAAGTCGCTAATTATTGAAGGTGCCATAGAATGGAAATATGTACTGACCTTGGCATGGTTTGGGGGGGGAAAAAGGGAGTTCAGTCCATGGAACTGATGTACCGTGAACCTCAAACTGTTGACCTGTAGACCAACACTGACCGATCGACTGTGAAGTCCAGGCTTTGAGTGTATGTGATGGAGGAAATGCAGCATGATTTTGACTCCTCAAAGTGGAAATATATAAAAATATTGACTAGTATTTCCTGCCAACGTCATGCAAGCATGCCAGTGTACATCACGTCAGCATTTCTACTTGCGGTGTGAAGGCAAACGGAAAGTCTTTGAAAGTATATAGTTCTCAGGAGGGCTTCCCAGTGGGTAGTTCCTCTCAGGCCCCTAAAACAAGAGGGGCCAAAGTCTTCATGGACCTCCACACCACCTTTATGTAACTCTGATTTGGCCTCTTCTGTGTGTCTTATTACTTTACATACCATGTGTGGTTTTCCTGGGTTGGTTGTGGTGAACCTACTGCAGGCAGACATTCCTTTTCATCTTACAATTATCTCCCCATCCCCCCCCCCCCAACCACATGAAATGTAAGTCTTGTACGCAAGCTTTAACAGAATGTCAGAACATACTTGCATGCGTGTTAAATTCCGTGTCTCTGACGTCTTCAACTGTACTCGAGCTCAGTGAAGGAGACCATGCAAACATGAACGAAGTCCTGTGTTGTATCTGGCTGTGTTCTGGAAGTTATGCAGCTCTTCAGCTATATGGGTCTGTCTCAGAAACTGGGTACTGTGGGGGTACCCCACTAAATATACTGTCAAACTATAGTTTTGAATGGTGATGTTGGTTTTAATTTGAAATAAAATGATAAAAGAAATAATACAGATAAAACTAAGTCTTTGATGTGGATACTCCTATTCAGAATTTGGCAAAAATTCAGCAAATTTGTGGAAAAATGGCGGCTTGATCTGGGACATGGTAAATGGTTGACTACATCGCATTCCCTTAAAAAGGTACTGAAGTCTAGTTATCACTCATTGTATTTTAAGTTGTAACTTTATACACCTAAGGATTGGTGCGCTCACAGAATAATCATAACCGTAATAAAACCTCATGCAAAATATTTGATCACCGTCGTAACTCCGTTTTCCGCATACCCAAAACCAATACGATCGTGTTTTGATCTAAACAGAAAGCCTTAAGGTCACTACCTCACCAAAAGTAGTAACTTAATCACTACGCCATATTAAAAATTGTTATAAATCTGTGATTTTTGTTTTTTAAAACGAAAGCTGAAAGTAGTGTAGAATGTTTCTTACAGAATGTTACAATGGTAGTTGCTAGGGCTGCGTACCGGTACTGTGTACCAGTACTGTACCGTGAAAATCTATTCGGTACAGGTCCAAAATACCGGATCATGAAGTACCGGTACTGTACCGAGATAAATTTACACCAAGTATCTGCTTATTTTGTGACTGAAGATGTGTAAATCCTACCACAAAGACGAAAATTTAGCACTGGGAAAGACGTAAAATGCCGCGCTGAAACTTGAAATCAGAGCCATCTTTGATTTGAGATCCTCTCGCCACAGTCTCACGAGACATTGCGAGAGCTTGGCTGATCCAGCGTTCTGATTGAGTCTTTTTGACCAATCAGGTCAGCCATTTTTCCTTTGCTGGCATTGGCAGTCTTTGCTGCTTTGTGTAATTTTGCTGCGTAAGTTAAAGGCCGCGGACTGCGCGTAGTCTGTAGTACTCTAGTGTAGTCCCTTCTCGCTGTGAGACAATTTATGACTTTTTGTCCCAAGTTAACTATAGGGTGACTGAGAAGTGAGGTAGGAAACCTAGTTATGTTCGGTTTTCTTTAAATAAAGATACTGACAAGTTGTCAACAGTTTAATGTTTGTCATTATTAAAGAAGTTCAGAAGAATTTGTCAAATTGTACAGGTCCGGACCTGTACCTGATGTTGCGTTTAGGTATGCAGCCCTAGTAGTTGGTCTTGTATGAATTTCTGAGCTAAAAACAATGGAGTGTTCAGGGTGTGGTTTTTTTTTTTTTTTTTTTTAAATATAACTGTAGTGTGTTTTGTGTGCGGGGAAGGGGATACTAACAATTTGTATGTGTAGAATGGAATTTTCCACTCCAACAGTTAGTTTGCGGGCTTTGTTACGTGGGTGATCTGTTCAGATGCATCACTGAAAAGGTGAGTTTTGACAGTTTTGTTTTAGTCTTGCAGTATAAGGCAATAGAATGTTTCTTTTTCATTTTACTTTCATATTTCGTAGAGTTTGCGTATTTTTGGCCAATATTTTGCAACCATGGTCAATTTAGATCGAACTTTTGATAGAATCTACGGCCAGTCATTTGAACATTTGGTCATAATGAGCCACATTATCAGCTTCGTTCTAGGTATTTCATATTGAATAACTTGATTTGACATTAATATTTGATGACCATCAGGCCTAGCTGTGAAGAATTGAGATTTGAGGAATTAGAGAATTTAAAATTTCACTTTTGTAATATGGAAATGGCCACATGTCATTGTTTTATTACAATAGTGAACTTTTAAACCATAAAATGGGAGCATGAATTTTTATTGCAATAAGGTGGCCGACCATTTCGTTTCCTTTCAGAAGCTTTAATAATAGACAGAGCTGAGAAGTTGATGTGATTTGTGAGAACGGAATTAATGATTTTATTTCGCGTTCGTAACATGGAAGTTCAGCCGTCTGAGATTGTGCTTCCTTATTAGGAGAGCGAAATTGTAAGCCATAGAGTGAAGGAGTAATTTTTTTTTAAATGTTGCTAACTGTCATTTCTGTGATTAACTGAAAATCAGTTAGCTGAGAAGAATTGATATTAATTGAGCAATTGTGGAATTAACGATGTTAGTTTCCATGTTACATTAGTGATGAAAAAAGCAAATTGAAAATCAATGGGATATTGTGAGTTTCAAACTTGTGTATTACTATTATGCTATTGATAATTTGGTACAAAATAAGGGGTGTATCTACATGACATCCTGCAGGCACAACAAAGTTTTTAATAAAATGTGTAACTGATGAACATTCGAAACTAAGGAGTAAAATTTAAAAATGACGTATATTTTGTTTTTCTGTCCAATAATTGCATTTAAAGAAACGTATGTACGGAAAGATTCCTTGGTTATTAAAGAGGGTTTTTAAATCCATACGTTTCCATGTTACGCGAGTGAACTTCAGAACATTGTTAATTTTCCACAGTGGAGGCCAGATAAAGCAAGATGCTATCTTTTTATTCTTATTAAACATGACAGACGAAACCGAGCATTAAGTAAATGCAAAAATTAAAAAGTAAAATTAGAATTTATTTTTTGACCATAATGTCCCAAATGAGAGACCAATTTCTGAGATGGACCCACATACCAGAAACCGTCAACAGTTTTGCTTAAATGCTCCGTGCTCATCAGAACCACACAACTTGCACAACACTCGTCGTCACTGTATGAGCAGGACTAAAGCATTCCAGACTTGCCCAGAGCCCTGTCTGCTCGCATATCTGCACATCAGTAGCTCAAACACTCCTCTGCTTTCAGTTTCACAAACCACCCCCATCTCGTGCAGCTCTGGAGGTGTGTGCGCTGATCGTGTTCAGCTCTTCATGAGGGCGCACTGCTCAGGTTCATTAGTGTATTTTCACTGTCTTTCTGAAAGTTCAGGAAGTGTAGTCAAGTGTTTTAAAAAGCTTTTTAGAAGTTCTTGGGTGAATATTTTAGTACTGAGGTCAGCGGGCAAATGAAACCTCCAGTGTGCTGCCCAGTCCCATCTTTTTGTTTGCCGAGAGACTTGAGAGTATGTTACTAGAACTTTAGATCAATATAATAACCTCCTGAAACACTTCAGTAGGTGGCTTGGCAAGTCTATAATGTCTGTAGGTGTGTGACCATCCTGTGATGGACTGGTGTCCTGTCGTGTGTGAGAGATCCCACCTTGTGCCCAGTGTTCCTATTATATCCTCTCTATACAGAGGATATTCTGAATAGGATAAAGACTTGCTTACTAAAGATGAACGAATAATTGAACTTTGGTTTCTTTGCTCCACATTGTCGGTTATAGTTTATACTCTGCTTCATTGCATATTAGCCAAATTGGATGACTGTACAGGACAATTATTGAAGAGGAAGCAGAGGTCTCGTGCCATATTTTTTTTTTTTTTATAGTTTTTAACAAGAAAGGATCTAATTCTAACCTTCATTCCAAAAAAAAATTGGAAGAACATCACCTTGTCAGTTTCCTATGTTCAACCATCCAGCCTGCAATGATTATTGCCTTAGGCTAGGTACCTGTTAATGATTTTAATTTTAAAATGATGTCTTTAGTTTGGAAAATCTCATCAGGACAGATTTTTAGCTCTGGATCAGGAGTAATCTCTGTGCATACTAACACACCTGAAAACGCAGAGCACGTGACCATTCACATACACTGGGCATGCGCTTGCTACTTACTTTCATCTGGAAAAAGGTCCCTTGGTGATGATGAATTGGGGAAGGCTACGTCATGACTAAGACCCAATCAGGAAGTGAACATGGGTGGCTTTGTCACTGACTACGTTTACATGCACATCCAAATCGAGCTGCTGTCGGTAATCGAGCTGAAGGTCCCAGCAGGGTGCCAGAGAAATCCAATCCTACATGCACACAATGAAATCGGGCTATTGTGTGAGGTGCATTGTGCACCCGAGCCACAGGTGGCGCAACACGCCCCATCGTGTTGGTACACTTCCAGTTGTCGTCATGAAGAAGAGCTATTCAAGAGTGTAAACAAAGTCATCAGTTCCGTGTTTTCCATTGCGTGTTTTTCTCCCGTCCATGAATTTTAATATATTCAACTCCTTAAGCTGAATGAGCATGAACTCTGTCTCCTCATTGCTCCAGAAGTGCACGTTTCTGCTTGCCTGTGGCAGTGGGGGCGTGGTCAAGCGCCGGTCTGTGACAGGAGAGCGGAGCCAGGGAAGGTGAGTGGCAGAATCACTTCACCTGACAGTAATTAACGTGTTTGTGTGTCTTCCCAGTAACCGCGCCCTATTTAAGGAGGCAGAGGGGACAGCTCATCCCGAGACTAGAACACAGCATGCGCGTGTGTGTGCGCGCGCGCTTTTCTCTCAAGAATAAAAGTAGGCTGTTAAACTGGAAAGTCTGACAATAAAAAGCCTATTAGTACCAGAAGCTTTGTCCTGCAGTCCTCTGTGCTCCACCCACACTTCAGAGAGCTCTGCATCGCCATTTTCTCTTCTTCGTTTGTTCCTCCTATCCTCTTCTGCTGCTCGCTACTACTGTTGTCATGCCGACCGAGGCTGTTGTGTTTCCCACTTGTGGTCTCATCACTTCTGGAAGTAGCTCGACAACTAGCTCGATAGGGTATACATGCACAAAGTAGCTCGGCAGAAATCGCATAAACTAGGTCGTGTAGCTCGATTCCGAGAAATCAAGTTCGGTTCAATTTCAGCCGAATTAAGGTGTATACATGGCATTTTGAACTTCGATTTCAGTCGAGCAACGGCAGAAATTCGATTCTCTCTATGTGCATGTAAACGTAGTGACTGTTTCCAAGTGCCTCAATTTTTGCCTATCGACACTAAAAGCTACCCTGGAATTTTCCAACTGAAATGGGATCAGCAGCATTGGAGGGCTGGTATTAAATATAGCAAAGGTGATTCATTTCAAAAGTAAAAACTGTATTAGTTTGGATGTAGCCTGTTCTTGACTGCTTTTCGATGTGATCTGCTGTTGTCCCCACCCACCCGCTTCAGGATTTGACGTGAGATGCTTTTTCTGCTCCCCACAGCCATCGAGTGGCTATTTGAGTTACCTTACCTACTGTCAGCTCAAAATAGTCTGGGCTTTGTGTGATACCAACCATACTGTGGTCAGTCACCAAGGTTATTCCCATTTTGATGTTTGTAAACCTTGATTAAAGTGTTTGGTGTATCTGACTGATCTGGGTATTACACATTCGTGTCCTATTGCCCAGTGTTTTTATTGTGAGGACTGGTAGAAATTGCTTCTGGCGGAAGTATATAGCGTAAACCATTTCCCATGATTTTGAGACACAAGTCAGCCAAGATGCATTTAATGGCATTAATTATTATAGGCATTAGAGTACAATCTGTGTAACTGCATGAGTAATGGAGAAAGGAAAACTGCTCGGGTAGTGGTTTCTCCTGTCTCTGGCCACTGTGATGTGAAGAGAGCTGATGAGAGCAGTGTCTCAGCCCTGAAGCCAGGATTAATGCCCATGAGAAGAGTGATGTTATCTATGCCGTTTTGGAACTTTGAGGTTCAGTGTTCTACATGCTAATTACTAGTAAAATGGCTGAACTCTGCCATATTTGAATCGGCAGCATCTGTCCAATGGGTAGTTTATCTATCGGATGGGACTGTGCTAAAGATTCTCTCCGTACCACATGCAGAAATGGCAGCCTGTAGACCTGCCCAGCTTTTTTTTTTTATTTGATCATATTTTAAGTTTATGGCTGTGCTGTAAACTGTTGGGCTGCAGGGGGTCAGATTTCAGTTAATGATTAAGCCCTCACACAGTTTCTCTCCTTTTGGAAATCTCATTTATATGCATGTTGGCATGATCATGCACCAGCTAATGTTCTTATGAGGTTGTTGTGGTTTTTTTTTTTTTAAATGTAAAGGAGTACATTTGCATGCTGTTTTTAATAAAACCATAAATCTAGGCTTTAATGTTTAGCGCAAAATATTTTGAAGATGCTCAAGACAGTTTGGAAAATTTCCTTATTGTTTAATCAAGAAAATATCATGCCGCCTTATTGAGTGGATAAGATGAAAAGTAGAAGGGCAGCAACTGAATAGAAGTCTATATGCTTAAGCTGGTGAAAAGGGTGCACTGTAGGGATTAAACATCTCTCATTATCTGTAGCCGCTTTATCCTTCTACAGGGTCGCAGGCAAGCTGGAGCCTATCCCAGCTGACTACGGGCGAAAGGCGGGGTACACCCTCGACAAGTCGCCAGGTCATCACAGGGCTGACACATAGACTCACATTCACACCTACGGCCAATTTAGAGTCACCAGTTAACCTAACCTGCATGTCTTTGGACTGTGGGGGGAAAACTGGAGCAACCGGAGGAAACCCACGCGGACACGGGGAGAACATGCAAACTCCACACAGAAAGGCCCTCGCCGGCCACGGGGCTCGAACCCGGAGCTTCTTGCTGTGAGGGGACAGTGCTAACCACTACGCCACCATGCCGCCTTGGTAAAACTTGTTAAATGCCAAAAATGTTGCCTGATGGCAACCTACTAACATGGTCTCTGCCTTGGAAATATGTCACTGCATTTTACAAGTTTCTCAAATATAACGTGGAGGTTCTGCACCATATAGATGACTTGCAACCACATAATCAAAGTGTGCTAGGTCATGAGCATCTGCCATGATGGTGTATATACAAAGCAACTAGGATGGCAGTTGCTGTAAGCATTGTCTGTCTGTAAACAATGCTGAATTTTCTCAGCATTACTACGATTTGAACAGTTGAGCAAAGATTCGATGCAAAGATGTGTGGTTTTGGCCCATATTTAAAAGCCAGACTTTTCTGCAGATAAGACACTTCTACCGACCATCGAGCACCCAGATATCGTGTTCTGTCTGGATGAAACATGGCCCATTTTCTGAGTGGGTGCCCAGCCTGGATTGTTTCTATTGTATTTTTTTTTGCTGGCGCTCCGTGAAGCAAAATGGTAATACACGTTAAAATTATAACGACCAAGTGAACCACAACACATGAACGCTCATTTTATAGCAAAACTCTAGCAACGCAAACTTCTTCCATGATCTTTATTGCGAGAGCTTTTGAATCTAACCAGAGATAAAATGATTACTGCGCAAACGAGCTGTTTTGGTTTGAGCCTCTATTAGATCAGCCCTGCTGATGTTCAGCCATGCTCCTCTCCTCTCTCCGTACTAAGCCTCCGGGTTTCCTCACCCTCTTTCCGAATCCCTGACGGAATTCTAAAAAATCGGAGCATGTCACAGGTACTGTTGTGACCACAACCATATACAGCACAAAGATGAGGCATAGCTAAAAACACTTGAAGCAGTGGAAAGAGTTGCACACGCGTGACTGTTTTGTATGGAATGCCTCTTGACCCCACATTTGTATCTCCACCAACATGGCTGACATCCAGGTTTCTATTTTGCTTTTGACATCACTTGCGAGTCAAGGATGGACAGACTGTCGGTTGTGCATTAAATCCCATCCCCACCCCCGTTATCTAATGTTTCAGCTCTGAGGCATGGTGCTTTTCTCATCATGTTGCATGTAAAATGCATTATTTGAGTCTCTAATTTCTCTCAGTAGATTTAACCACGAAGTGACTGTTCTGCTAATTGGAGTTTATAGAACACACTCTTGCTTGGGGGTTGTTAAAGCTCCTCTGGCCATAAGGCTGATGAGCTATTGCCATGGTGTCTGTTTGTCATCCACAATTCACTTAAATCGTGTCTCCATGGATTTCCCTTCCGATTGTTTGTTTGAAAACTCCTCACTCTGCACGAAACTTGGTTGTTTTTGTCACTTTTGCGAAGGAGTTAATTAGGCCAAATGAATGAATTTTCCAGGCCTCTCACTAGAATTGTGCATCTCGTAATTCTCACCCAGTTTCAGTTCTGACCAATGTTATGGATGGCTCTTTCTTTGGGGAAGAAATTTTTAGTCCTTTGTCATGGAGGTTCATCCTCTCTTTGTTGCATTTCAGTCCTGTTTATTTTGGTAATCATGGTGGTTTTTACTAGCAGGCCAGATGAGCTGTGTTCTGGTCTGTGTTTCCACAAGCCAGGAGTTCCTGATTCTGAAGAGATCAGTCCCCCATGCATGCTGGTTTAAATCCATGTTTGCCATAACTAGAGCGTGTGCTTCTGAATCCCAACAGACTGTGCTCAGATTTGTCATGCTACCATGATGTACATCATGCTTAAATAAAAATTGTTTTTTGGAAGTCTGTAATGAGAAGGTTTTTCTTCAAATTGTGCTATTTAAAAACTTGTAGCCCAAACATGAAATCTGCTTGTTCCTGGCGACTTCCGCCCTTTTAGATTCCTAGTCTGGACAAGTAAATTATCCCTTAATTAGATGAGAAACCAGAGTTATGATGAAATATTGGAAAAGTGGGCAAATTTGCCTGGATTACTGGCTCTCTTACCCCTTTTCCACCAAATCAGTTCCAGGGCTGGTTCGGAGCCGGTGCTGGTTCACAACTCGTTCAACTTGCCAGCCAGCTGAGAACCAGCTTGCTTTTCCATCGCTCGCGGTGCTAAGAGAAGACACGTCAGTTACATCGCTGTATGTCAGTTACGTCGCTACGTTTGCATAAACCTTGGTGTGAATATCGAAGCAAAAACAACGCGGAAGAAGCAGCAACAATAATAATAATAATAATAATAATGGATGACTTCGTTTGTACAGCTGCTGCTTCTCGTCGCTTAAAAATGGCGATCTTTCGCGGTCTTGTTATTGTTGTCGGTCTTAACAACTCCGCCCCCCCGCTGACGTAAGCAGTTCTTTCCTCTGGCCCAGCAGAAAGTTGATGCTAGCCTGGAACTGGTTTTTCTGGCCCCAGAACCAGTTCTTTGTCAATGGAAACAGAAAACCCGGTTCCAAACTAAGCACTGGCCCCAAACCAGCCCTGGAACTGCTTTGGTGGAAAAGGGGCATCTGTCAAGCCTGGGATTTGAACTTCTCTTCCTGTCCAGATCACAGAATCTTAGTAGCTGGAAAGATGCTGACTCCTTAATGACCAATCCTGAAACTCCTTTCCAGTCCGTTGTCACGAATGTGTTTTTACGTGTTTTGAGTTGTAATAGTTGTTAAAGGAAGGATGTCTGTTTTAATTTTGGTGTACAGGAAGGGAGGGTGTTGATGCCGTCAAGTAGGAATTGTAATGAAAAGACTTCTGTGCACATGTTTCCTGTTGCCGCAACACAGCAGGTGAGTGAACAGGGTATGAACATGTTTGCATGGAAGCTCTCGTCATTGTTTCAACAATATTACCTCTGGCCTCCTTTCAGATTGTTTGTTATGCAACATGGGGCAAAGGAGCTTTGTTACCCGCAAGCGGATGTAACTGTTCCTGTAACTTCTTGAACGTGTTTGACGCAGGGTGAGGCTGAGTAAACTTCTGGGTGGATGTTTCTGGGTTAGTGCTGTGGGGTGAGCGCCATCTGGGAAGAAATCGCAGAAGGATGACCTTGTGCTTTTTCTTTCACCGTGACATCATTGTTTTTATAGAGGCTTGTGATTTTTGTCTGTCTGGGAACTGAATGTTTGTTTTTCGCTCTATGGTCTCATGTTTACTTCTTCTTTTTTTTGTTAAGGATCTTAGTCTCACGCACAAGGCATTCTGCCAAACATGTTTTGCATGTTTGCCACAAAATATGATAAACCAGTTGAGTGGCACTGAAAGTAAAGAAATCTTGCTGTAATCATGTAGCCTTTACTCATGCCAGGACTCTTCACAGTATGCTCCGTTTGGTTCCACACAAGTGTTAGCTTTAATTGTATAGTAATCATTTATAATGCCACTATCTGGTGTCACCTGGAAGAGGATGGGTTTCTCATATTTATCAATGTTTTTCTTCCTGATATTCTCAGCGGTAGGTTTCTGCAAGTCAGATTTTATTTGCCATGTCTGTCCAAATGAAACTGACTTCAGTTAATGGTTAATTTTATCCAGAAGTCTAAAACGGAAAATAAAATTAATTAATAAAGCCAGAAACAATCTAGACCTGAAATCTGCTGTCCAACTTTAAGCCTAGGTCACAACCGGACGTATTATTATTTATTTATTTATTTATTTTTGGGGGGGAGAAAGAAGCACGTTGGCTGAAAGTTTGTCTTGCAACCTGAAAAAAAACCGTAAGCGCCCGTAGAGTGAGTCTGACATGACAGAACCTCTGCGGCCAGTCTACGGCTCAAATCAGCACGTCACACGTGCGCCCTCCGTGCATTTCTTGCGTTTTTTGCACGTAGACCGGCTGTAGGAGCACGTACGGCCAGTTGTGACCTAGGTTTTAGTTGGATGTGAGGTTGGGATTTTTTTTTTTGGGGGGGGGATTTAAGTGTTGTCTTGGATAAATGAGGAGATGGGAGGCAGGCTTGGGACAACTCTAAAGGATGCTCCTGTTTTCTTTGCATTTTGGATTCCCTCCTCTAGGGGTGTTTCCCTCCTTTTTATTTATCTATACAAATTATTACACACAGCTCTGTGCTGCTTGGCACTCTTTCCGGTGGCTCTTGTCTCTTCCCCTTTAGTTTTATCCTTGCCACCACTCACTGAAACATGGAACACTCATTAGCAAATTTAGGGGTGGTGATTTTCTGCTTCATGGAAAGATATTTATTTGCCTGAGGTGAAATTAAAAGGGGGAGAAGCCAATACCATCGACATTTTCAGTAAAACTTAACTCGTTATCGTGCAACAAAGGAAATGGGATTTTTGTAAGAGAATTAGTTATGAAAGTCAGTTATCATATGATACAGGAAAACAATTCTCATTAACTTTAAAAGCAGGTCTAAAGTTACCTAATTCAAAAGGGAGTTTTACTTCAGCAATCAAAATATTGTGTACAAGAGTTAGTTCTCAGCATAAATGAGTACACCCCCTTTGGAAAGTAACATTTTAAACAATCTCAATGAACACCATTTCCCAAATGTCGACAAGACAAAGTTTAATATAACCTCCTTAACTTGTAACATGAAAGTAAGGTTAATATAACTGGATTACACTTTTTTTCTCTCTCCAGTTTTACTCAAATTAGGGTGGTGCAAAAATGAGTACACCCCACAACAAAAACTACATCTAGTACTTTTTGTATGGCCTCCATGATTTTTAATGACAGCACCAAGTCTTCTAGGCATGGAATGAACAAGTTGGTGACATTTTGCAACATCAATCTTTTTCTGTTCAACAATGACCTCTTTTAGTGACCGGATGCTGGCTGGAGAGTGATGCTCAACTTGTTTCTTCAGAATTCCCCAAAGAAAATAATTCCTTTCCACCACAAAGGTGAAGGCTACAAGATCAGCAACGCTTTACTTATCAGTCAGAATACTGTAGCAAAAGTGGTACAAAAATTTAAGAAAGATGAAACTGCAACCATCTCACAGAGACGTCCAGGTCGTCCGCGAAAGTGAACACCTCGACAGGAGCGTCTTCTGATGAGAAGGGTAGAAGAAAATTGGCATGCAAGTTCACTGCAGTTATCTAGAAAGCCAAACTGGGGTGACTATTTCCCGTGACACAATACGGCATACACTGCAGAGGAATGGCATGCATGGATGCAGTCCACGAAAGAAGCCTCTCCTAAAGCCCAAGCACAAAAAAGCCCTCCTAGAGTTTGCCAGGGCCCATGCTGACAAAGATGAAGACTACTGGGACTCTATACTCTGGAGTGATGAGACCAAGATAAATGTTTTTGGAACTGATGGCTTCAAAACTGTATGGTGTCGCAAAGGTGAGGAATACAAAGAAAAATGCATGGTGCCTACAGTGAAACATGGTGGTGGCAGTGTCCTTATGTGGGGCTGCATGAGATGCAGCTCCCTGACACCAACAGTATTAATTGATGGCATCATGAATTCAGATGTATTGCTCTGTACTGAAAGAGATGCTACCATCACTCCGTGCACTTTTCCAACATGACTATGATCCTAAACACACATCTAAGGCCATTGTTGGATTTCTGAAGAAGAACAGGGTGAAAGTGATTCAATGGCCAAGTATGTCTCCTGATCTGAACCCAATCGAACACCTATGGGGAATTCTGAAGAGACAAGTTGAGCATCACTCTCCATCCAGCATCCAGTCACTAAGAGGTCATTGTTGAAAAATGGAAAAAGATTGTTGTGAAATGTCGCCAACTTCATTCCATGCCTAGAAGATTTGGTGCCGTCATTAAAAATCGTGGAGGCCATACAAAGTACTAGATGTAGTAGTTTTTGTTGTGGGGTGTACTCATTTTTGCACCACCCTAATTTGAGTAAAACTGAAATGTGTAATCAAAGTTTATATTATTAACCTTACTTTCGTGTTCTAAGTTAAACAGATGTTGTATTAAACTGTCTTGTCGACATTTTGCAAGTTTTGTGTTCATTGAGATTGTCTAAAATGTTACTTTTCAAAGGGGGTGTACTAATTTACGCTGAGCACTGTATGAAAACCCACTGGTGCCAAGCTGTAGAACAGGTGATCTGCTGATGGCTGGACAGGCATTCAAAGTGACTATAGAGATCTTGCATGTGACGTCACAGCCGATCCAGATTGTGACAGACGCCATCTTGTTGGTCAAACGCCATATTTCTGCCTTCTACTTCTGGTTCTACTTCTACCTTTTCTTCTGGAAAACCCCACTATATACAATTCTACTACAACGGCTGCGGCTACAAGCTCTCCCTACCTGTGCGCTTTTTTTTTTTTTTTGTAGTATTTTTGCGTGTTGTTCGTCTGTATCGGACTTCAATATCCACTACAACCGTATGGACTTACTGGACATTGGTTTCCAGCAGAAAATGACAGTTTGTAGCGATTTCCATCGCATGCACAACATTTCCGGATGAGATGGCGAGACCAGCGGGGTCTCTGGATTGTTATCGGAAGCAAAGCGAAGGAGGTGGTGTCGGGAGCGGAAGCAAAAGCGAGGCTGCAGAGCTGGCCTGTTGACTAAGCTCAGAAAACAGCCACTCAAATCTCCACTCCTAAGCCTCTACCTCTCCAACGCCAGATACATGGTAAACAAGACAGAAGATTTGGAATTACAGCTTATTCTATTCTACCTTATTCTATTCTATAATCGGCTGGTCAGACACTACTGATATATCTAGTATCAGTACTAGTAATACTTAAGTGACTTACCCGTCCAATGAGGATTATTTTCTTGTTTACAAGATGCGCATCGGAGTCGCTGACAAATCCTGAATTTCTGTAGAGATAACTGTCCAGAGATTTATAAGCACGCAGTGCTTCACCACTGAACAGCGAGGGAAAGTTAATGAGGTAATTATACACGTCTGGGTATTCCACCTCTGGCAGTTCAATATCCACTGACACGGTCGTGAAAACTACGTCCGGTAAGCCATAAGGGTCACTAATCTGTAGATCATTTATTTTAGACATGTACCTAGTTATCTGTGCATTAGAAAAATGAGCCGTGTAGTCTGTCGGTTGAAATTGATCCATTCTGTACACGAGTGCAGCAGTATTCAGCTGTGTTTTTTACCGACAAGATGGCAGTTGTTAACTTTCCGGTCACGTGACTGCAAGATCTCTATTGTTGCTCAAATTGTTTGTAATGTCTCTCTTGTAATTCAACATTGAGCATTTTTGTCTTCAGCTTGGTGCTCCCTTTTATCGATTTGCGTTACTGGGGGGGGAAACGACACTGGCTACTGGCAACCACAAATCTCTAGTGGTTGGAGGTTATATTTATAAGTGCAGAAGTAGGCCAATTCTACCAAATGTAGTAGAGATTTGCTTTTTAGAGAAGGGCACATAGGAGTTTCAAGTTTTACTTTGGGGTAAATGGAACAGCCATAAGTTACTGTGCAAATTACCATTGTCAAAACGAGAGGAGAATGCCCACTATGTAAAGTTGTGAATAATCACGTGTCTGTTTTTAGTTGACAAACTTGCCAAGTTGTGTACAAATGCCATGTTTGTCTGCATGATTTTAACTCCATTTTTAAAAAGACCAGATGAGCACTGGGATTGGAAACATTGATGTTGAAACTTCAATGTAAAAACATGATTGACAAAACTGAATCAATTTCTCCCACTGTGTATACATGAAAACTGAAAGATGCGATTGTAAATTACTGGTTGTCCAGAATAAAACTGTGGGGAGGGGAGGATCAAAAACTGCCATTTCCGCTTGAGTGGATTCCACCAGTGCCATCTGCTTTGAGATTTGTAGAAAATCACCACCCTTACAAATTCCCCTACAGGTGTAGGGCCTTACCACTTGCACTTCTTGGCTTCACCCTCCATCCACAAACTGCCATTCGACCACACTCCTGCTTCCCCACACTCCCTTAAATTTTCATTTTTTGTTGATTTTCTGCACAGAACAAACCTGGGTTTTTAAAACCTTATAATTGACGGTCATAATATCATAATGACCTGCTTTTGGAGAGAAATGCATTAAAACACATTTCAGTACAACTTGTGTTCAGGTTCTTTATGGGTGGCTGTTGCTCCTTGATTGGATAGCGTATCCCATAAGAGGAACATGCTATTGAGCTGGAGTTAAATTACTACTATAAATGGGTGGGTGGTTTTTTTTTTTTTTTTAAATAAACTGAACTTGGGATCAGGCATTGGATATTTTTCCCACAGAGCTTGCCAGTCTCATGTTCCTTTCTACTCCATCTTCTGAAAATTATAACCAAACTTGGTAGTCAATGAAATGAGCATTGGCAGACTTCTCCCAGTTAAACCTTGAAGCCTGTTTTAATGTCCGTTCATCAGCAAATGGCTGTGATCAATCCTCATCTGTATTCAGTTTTAAACCTAGAATGGACATAGCTGAAGCTTTTTTTTTTTTAAATAAATAAACCAATTGTGACCGTGCCCAAGAAATCAAATGAACAAGTGCTGTATATTCACTTTAAGGAGTTTTTGATTAAAAGTGAAAACTTCCATCCCTGCTCTCCAATCTTAATTCTCTGCTCACATCTCTGATCTTTTGTCCAAACCTTCCCACTCGAAGTGCTGTCTAGCTCCACAGAATACAAGCACCTGCCTACTTTTGGTGGATGTGACCTCCATGTTTAGTCGGCAGCAAGGTGGTTTTCAGTCGACTGGTTCACTGCAGTTTATTATTGCTCTGCAAACAGCACCATGTGACTGTATCTGCTATGCTGTACAAAACTCTGGACACCGCTTCCTCCTTTCCATATTGACACAGTGGAGCTGGAGTTCTCCTCCTACATGGGGGGGGTGGAAGGTGAAATACTGAAGTTTGTCTAATACTAAATTGGGAGCTGCCATCTGAAGCTGCTGTCGGCTAAACTGATTTTAGGTTGGACAATAAACTAATTTTTTTTTTTATTGTACTCCCTTTACTCAAAAGACCCCTGTTTCTACCCTGTGAAGAAGAGCTCACATCATACTGGCTGACACATTAAGAGCAGTGAGCACGGCCCTGCTGCTATCTAGAATATCCCCAAAGAAGCACTTGTCCTGGTTAAATTTAGTTTATTATATAGTGCAACATCATTGCCTAGCAGTTTTTCAATAGCCTCTGCCCTGATTAAATCAAGCTGGGAAAATAAACACACTGCAGTGCTGTCCTCATTTTGTTCAGTTTCCTGGTTCCAGTTCAAATCAAGAATTGTTTGTGCGTTCAAGATGCATCTTGAGCAAACAGTCACAATAAGCCAAGTCTCCAGAAGTTGAAACTAGCTTCTAGGTTTCTTCAGGTGCACATTACAACAGTAGCATGGATCCAAGTTGACACTAACCCTATGGCCCTTTTCCACTGCCTGGTCCCAGCTCAGCTTGATCAACTCTACTTGCCCCTTTTTGGTTTTCCATCAGGCCAAAGTTGTGGCTCGTAACTGTCAACCAGTACTCTTTGGCCTTGCCTCCGTCGATTTTGTTCCAAGTGAGCTGAGGCGATACCCAGAGATGACATAACACTGGACTGCTGATGATTCTCCGACCGGTCACTGTGTCCTTGCGTGAGATGGCTTTACTCTGACTGAAGCAGGATTCCATCTGTCTTACTAAAAGTTGGAATCCTTAATGGTTTCTCATGGCAGTGAAGGACCGAAGCCTTCAGTGTGGCTTGCTTTTAAAATGCTTACTGGCTACAGAGATTATAATCAGCGTGCATGTACACTTTTGCCTACAGAGGGTCCGGTGACTCATTTTTAATACAGGGTGGCTTTTTTTTTTTTTTTTTTTTTTTTTAATTACTTGTGCTGTTTGTGAACTATCATTTTAATGCTGTTCCTGTTGCATCTTGACAGTTTTGGCAGCTTGATCTAGCAGTTTCACTTGCATGCCCGTAATAGTAGGAAAAGATGTTCCTGTGTCGTGATGACCACGTTGTTGTAGTTTTGTGGTGTTTTCCGATGACCTCCGTAGTGGAAAATGAACTGTGGATACCAAAAGCAAATTAAGTTGAGCTGGTACCATGCAGTGGAAAAGGGCTTTTAGACTATCCATGGATAAGCTGCAAAGTATCTGTAAATACCCCTATATGTAACAATATGCGTATCGAAATCGCGATACGCAGAGCCACGATCTGTATCGCGATACAAGAAGGCAGAATCGCGGTACACCCTTTCAAACTTCTCAACCCAAAAACAGAGGCGCTTCCAAACTTGAATTTATGAGTACTTTACTTTTTATTTAAATTACATTTTAAACTTACTTAAATTACTTTTTTTTATATCTATTAGTAAGTCGTTTTTTCGCCGACCTGCAACAATCTTCTGCGAGTCACGCAACGTCCACACTCGCCACTGGCAGAGCATTCATTTCTTTTAAGCGGTCGCAATTCTGGTTGCGACGCGGGGAGCGAATCTGTAAACAAGCAGCTCATTGGCTGGCTAGGTGTGCCACAAGCCAATCACTTGACCGGAAAGGCATGCAGTGTTGCCAGATTGGGCAGGTTTAGGTGCTTTTTGGCTGGTTTTGAACATATTTTGGGGTGGAAAACGTTAATATCTGGCAACACTGAAGGCATGTCTGCTTGGGCAGAAGCCTTCTGCGGCAGTTACATTTTGACACGCGAGCAATGTTTCACCATAAAAATTCCGTAATTTCCATCTGTTTTCTGTGATCACAGAAAATCATTGGCCCTATGAGAGTGAGAGAGCCACCCCCCCCAAAAAAAAAATCTTAACGGATTTACACGATTTGGAAAAATGACTTTTTCAGAACCGAAAAAAACAGAGCTTCTGGCTCAACAGTATTTTGAGAAATAAAACAATCTTTGGATATACATTTGTTCATTTTTGCATACATATTACTCCATTCTCTGCAGTGGTCTGAATTTTATTAAATAGTTAATGTAAGTAAATGTTAAGTCAAATTTACTACTTTTAAAAAAACATTTAAAAAAAGAATCGTGGGTCAAAAATCGCGATACGAATCGAATTGTGAGTTGGGTGTATCGTTACAGCCTTTTTATATATATATATATATATATATATATATATATATATATATATATATATATATATATATATATATATATATAAAATTATAATTTATTTTAAATAATCGTTTTTCCCTTACTCCAAATTTGGTAGTGCAATGAAGACATGCTTGATATCTAATGTCCACGTCTTTGGTTTTTTGCCCTGGAGTTACAATGAAACTAAGGATTGCTTTTAGGCTCCAATTTATTTTGTACACTCTTCTGGCCTCAAGCTTCAGAATCGGGAACGTTGTTGTCTAATTTCGGTGCCGGTGCACACTGGGTTGTGTAAAAGTTCTTGTTTGTGTGAAGTCATGAGTAAACACAAATAAGGAAAAGGCTGTTTGGTCATATGTCGTCATGTTGGTGAAACTTTTTGTGAAAGTAAGCAACTCTTGGCCACGTCTTATTATAGAACTGCACCAGACTCCATACTGGGTGTTAAGTCTGTCCTATGAGACAAAGCTGACACGGGCTGGTGAACTCGTATACATCACAGTTCACTTCCTGTCTTCAGAAATCTATAATGTGCTTATAGTCCTTTTTGCAGTTGGAAGGATTTGGGCATTTGGAGTGTATGTAGTAATTGCCACCACTGGCATGCCTCTGCATTTCTGCTTCCTCTGGGAGTGCTGGTCTTATACAGTCCTCAAACACTTGGTGTGATCAGAGGCTGCAGCAGACTGACTCTCTCATGAGCATCTACGGTATACCTATTGCCCTCTGATGCATGGGAACATTTCAGTGCCTTTGTAGAGGTGCATGGACTGTCTGTGATGGAGCAACTTTGCTCTCGGGTCACCTTCCCCAGGAGCAAGAGTTACTTGCACGTCCCTTTCGGGTTTGGCCACGGCTGACCAGAGAAGGTCTGAGAACTACTGTACCTGGACTCCTCAGTAGTTTCCTCATAATCCCTGGTGTAAGTCTTTGAAACACTGCAATCAAATCCCTTTATTTAATGGAACTGAATTTCCATTCTCTTCCATAATCTGGTTTGAGCCAGGTATTTATAGATTCATATCAGCTGTAATGAAACGCCTTTTTTCTCATTCATGTCCTATTGCTTTCAATTGATGCCTGGCTGTAAGTCTCAAAGGAGAATCTCTGGGATTGTGTTGGTGGGATCTCGCAGTTTTTGGCTGAAAACTGCACCGTTTTTTTTGGAAGAGTCCCACCCTTCTGTTTATTTTCTGTGTGGAAGCCCTAGCATGAAAGCACATTGCCAAGCACCACTCCCAGGATCAGGAAGTGTGTTTTTGCTTCGCAGGAGGAAACCAGAAGCCTGCTCTTGTGCTGAAAGCACAGTTTGCTGGCACTCTCCCAAGCACCCTAGTCTAAACACCCAGCCTACATGCAGGACTCTGAAAAGCCTTCATAGCTCTTGCATAAACTACTGAAAGTACAAGATGGCTAGATTGAGTAGACTAGAGAATTTGTTGGTTTTTTTTTTTTTTTTTCAATAGCCAATAAATAGTTTGGGTTATAAAATACAGAACTTGTGATGTGCTTCAGTGATGTTTTGTACTAGTCTCTTTAAATTAAATGTGGCTTTTTTTTTTTTTTTTTTTAAGGGCCATGCACTAAAAGTTGACCCTAGTATCTGTAGAATGTGATTGTGCACCATAGCATTCTTGCTTGGTGAGTCATGTTTTGAAGGTTTATAAAAATGGTGCGTGTGCGGGCTTTCATAGAGATCTTGCAGTCACGTGACCAGAAAGTACACAACCCCCATCTTGTCGGTCAAAAACACAGCTGAATACTGCTGCACTCGTGTACAGAATGGATCAATTTCAACCGCCGGACTACACGGCTCATTTTTCTAATGAACAGATAACTAGATATATGTCTAAAATAAACGATCTACAGATTTGTGACCCTTATGGCTTTCCGGACGGAGTTTTCACGACCGGATTTTGAACTGCCAGCAGAATACCCGGACGTGTATAATTACCTCATTAACTTTCCCTCGCTGTTCAGTGGTGAAGCACTGCGTGCTTATAAATCTCTGGACAGTTTTCTTTACAGAAATTCAGGATTTGTCAGCGACTCAGATGTGGCATCTTGTAAACAAGAAAACAATCCTCATTGGATGGGTAAGTCACTTAAGTATTGAGTATAGCACTGACCAGCCGATAATAGAATAAGGTAATTCCAAATCGTCTGTCTTGTTTACATGGATCTGGCGTTGGAGAGGTAGAGGCTTGGCAGTGGAGGTTTGAGTAGCTGTTTTCTGAGCTTAGTCAACAGGCCGGCTCTGCCTGTAGCCTCGCTTTTGCTTCTGCTCCCGGCGCTGCCTCCTTCACTTTGCTTCCGATAACAATCCACGGAGACCCCACTGGTCTCGCCCGGAATGTGTTTTTTTTTTTTTTTTTTTTTTTTTCCTCGTCTGGAATGTTGTGCATGCGATGGAAATCGCTACAAACCGTCATTTTCTGCTGGAAACCAATGTCCAGTAAGTCCATACGGTTGTAGTGGATATTGAAGTCCGGTACAGACGAACAACATGCAAAAATACACACAAAAAACACAAACGTGCACAGGTAGGGAGAGCTTGTAGCCGCAGCCGTTGTAGTAGAATTGTATATAGTAGGGTTTTCCAGAAGAAAAGGTAGAAGTAAAAGCAGAAGTAGAAGGCGGAATATGGCGTTTGACCGACACTATGGCGTCTGTCGCAATCTGGATCGGCTGTGACGTCACATGCAAGTGCTCCGTTGACTGCAAAATTCTGTTTCACACTTCATCTTTGGAACTCTCTGCAATTCTGGGCCAGTATTGTGCCAGTTTTTATGGCCTTAACAGGTACTTCCCACTGGCTTCAGCATGCAGTTCATCATGACTGCATGTTTTGTGAACTCCCCTTTCAGGTCTGTTTTTCTATTGTCATTGTGTAATGGGGGGATTTTCAGACACTTTGGCTCCTGAGGTCATGTTACTGTAAGTTTTTGGGTCATTTTGATGGCTCCCCTGTGACTTCCTCAGCATCCATCCTTTTTTATCCTGACAGTGATTCCTACTATGGGTCTAGACTCAACTGACGATCCTCATCAAGCCTGTCTGCCTGCTTCATTGCCACGTCCTTTCCTGTTGTGCTGTGCTGCAAATATGACGCATCTCTCACTGTGTGCTGGCATGGGTCATAAAATCTGAGTATTCTGAATTAAGTGTTTTAAAACCTGCTGAGGCTTTTTTTTTTTTAAATTAATTTTTTTTTAAATGTGGGTTTTGCACAACGTTTTAGCCTCCCTCGGATTCACTTCTAGATTTCAGATGTCCATACTACTACTACTATTTTTTTTTTTTTTTTTTTTAAATAGTTGAGAACCTGTTCCCAAGTGGAGCAACAAATTTACTGTTCCCATCTTCATTATCAATCACAACACTAGCCAACTGTTGGCCTCTGGGAGTTTGATATAACCTCAATCACCATCCACATCCACTGGATATGTGCAATCGCATGCTCTGATAGCCTAGTAGTAGCAAAACCAATCAGCTCATATACTGAGAGTTGAGGAAACACAAAATGGAGTGTGTTGCTGAACCAACTGAGGAAGAAATTTTCAAAATGTTGCTCAACCCCCCCCCAAAAAAAATACAAAAGGACAACAAAACATGGAATGAGAATCTTGGGCACATTCACTGGATTTTGAGGTACGTATGAATGCCATGTATAAATACGCTATGCACTGTGTGTGTGAGAGAGATGTGTAAAATTTGACTGAGGCTATTTCCTGGTGGCACGAAGATGTGAAGTTTATCTTCGTGTGTGGGGGGGGCAAACAAGTCTGTCCATCTATCCCCCCGACGCAAGATAAATGTCATCTTTGTGCTACGTGTCATTTTTTTTTTTTTTTTTTTTTGGTGGATGTGCCCATAATATACACAAGTTTAATAATTTCAATTTTGAACCAGTTCATTTTGACAACGTGTCAATTCAGTGGGAAAAACATTGGGCGTGACCATCCGAGTGAAGATATTGTAAAACGTCACTCAAATCCGCGATGTATTTTGTATGAAAGACACAAGTTTTTCAATATAAGAAGAAACTTCAGATCTTTGAGCCAATGTGTGGTGATCTCTTTGATTTATAGACACATTCACAAAGTACCCAAATCAATAAACAATTGCCGTATTTTCCGGACTATATGTCGCTCCGGAGTTTAAGTCGCATCAGCCAAAAAAATGCATTACGAAGACGAAAAAAACATGTACGTCGCACTGGACTGCAAGTCGCACTTTTTTGAAGGGTTATTCCATCCATAGAATCTGTGATTCTATATGATAAGCGGTGCGTGGTTACTGCGCGACTGCATCGTTTATTTAATAAACGAACAGCTGAGCAGTGATAACGTGCCCTTTGCCCTGTAAGTAGCCTAGTCTGATTATTTTAAATATCTACTACTATCTTTAATACTATCACTATCGTTATTACTAATAGCCTTTATTATTTATTATTATAATAACTAATATTAGTAGCCTATTACTAATCGTTACTATCGTTATTACTCGCGAAGAAAAAAAAACACATACGTCGCACCGGAGTACAAGTCGCATGGCCAGCCGAACCATGAAAAATACGGTAAGTCCTCACGAGTGATTGATCACGGTTGCCATCTGGATTTTATGTGTATGTAAAAGAGGGTAGATAGTTTGGGGTTTTGTGTGTTGAACAGTCCTGTGATGTAACATGCTAGTGGTCATGTTCCCTGACTTGTAGCGGTTGTACTGGGGTGGAAACTGGCATGTGACCAAATTTGGAAAGGGGGATGATTTTAAACCTATGCGTTCTTTTTAGTGTACTACCTACCACCTGAGGTGTCTGTGTCCACAGTTTAGCGAGAGCATTTATGTGGTATTTTTGACCTCTTGCTATTGTAATGTAGCTTTCAAGGGTTTCTTATACAGCAGTGAAATAAAACCCCTCTGACAGTCAGTTCCCAGTCAATGCTGAGGGGAAAGAGACAGGACCTGAAAGATGGGTAGAAGTTGAACTGCATAATCCTAAAACTGTCTTGTGAGCCAGTAGAAAACAAGATGGCCAGTAAAAGTAAATGGATGGGCTAGTAATTAAGTAGCAGTCAGCCCCTGACTTTTGTTTTTCTTATTGTTCATACTGTCTCTGGGAAGAACATCACCAAATTCGCTAAAGTATTTGAGGTTTTCTTGTTGGCAATATAGTCCCCTCTGTACTAGTGACTCACTCCAACCTTTTGTTGGTTGCAGGAAGGGAGTGTTCGCACAGGAAGTGAGCTCAGAGCTTCCCATGCTGTCTTCCTCTTTTGAGCCTAAATATCAAGCTTGGAAAAGGGCAACCAAAATGGTATTTTTAGTTAACGGATTCTGCTAAATGTGACACGATGTAGCTATTGCAACTTTAATTTTTAACGTTGATCTATTAAGACAACGCAAGATAAAAATCCTTGTTCTTGGTCATATTGTGGTGGTTTAATTAGTATCACTTTTTGTCACATCTTGTTTTTGTGGTCTCTGCAGGGCCCAAGATTAACTTTTTGGTCCATCTGCCAGTGGCTGGTAAATTGAACTTGCTGGTCATAGAACTACACAAAATACAAGGTCATTGTTTTTAATGTGACTAAATGACTAATTACCCACTGGTTTCCCTTTTGAAAGGGAGCTATATAGAGGATGTTCCCAAATGAGTGTAGTGTGTGAACTTCACTATTCAAAGATAAACCTCATATCTTTACACCACTGTGTAACGACTTGTATTATAGACACATCCATACAAAAAATGCAAGTTAATCAAAAGGATTTTAATTTTGAGCCGCTTCGCCATTTTGATGACCCAGGTAAAGTCAGTGGGAAAACATTCCAAGTGACCTCATTGGAGTGAAAAATCAGGATGTCTTCTATGAAAATGGGAGTTTTTATCCCCTGCTGGCTGAAGAGCCCGAAGGGGGATTGTCGTGGAAGAGTACTCTTTCTGAAATCAACTCCTCTCAGTTTTTGGAGGAATTTCATAAAACCTTGACAGGATTCTTTGTCAGTAATACACACATTGCAATTTTGTTCAATTCAGTCATGTTTTACCAGAGTTACATAGATGTAGTTGCTAGCAGGGGGATATTGTGCTCTCCGATCACTCTTGTTTTAACAAAAGATATATGAAGTTTATATCTTTCATAGACACATTCACAAGTACCCAAATTTATTAAAGCAGTTCATTTGACGTGAGGATATTGGAAAACGTTACTCAATGTCCCAGGTGTAGTTTGTATGAAAAAGTACAAGTGGTGTATTTCCCAGTAAGACTTTGTCTATATAACACATTATATTATTGTTTATAAATGGTAATACGAGCAGGTCTTTGTGTAGTACCTGCAGCAATATGCTGAGCCGCATCACTTGTTGCTGCTCTCTTCTCCCCAGGGCTTAATTTGAGCCGGAACAAGATCCGGAACTTCCGTCGTCGGATCCGGCAGCTATTTTCATTTCATTCGGTGTTCCGGCAGCTATTTAAATGGATCAGATCACCTCCGTGACATCACAAAGGGAAAAAAAAAAAATCAAACAATAAATTAAATAAGTAAATAAAATTTTAGTGTTCGGTTTTGATTTTGATATCTGTTGATTTGATTTCTCTCCTATGACATCCACAAAATCTATGCGGAAGAGGGAAGGAGGGGTGTATATATTTCCGCTCAGTAGGACACCGGGTTTTTTGTAGCCGTTAGCTTGCGCTGTGGAAAAAATGGCAAAAAAAAAAAAAACAGAAAGCTTACTAAAATTTTTCAAAGTCCCAGGACAGCCGGATCCTAAACGACCTAAAATGGACGACATTGGACACCGTGACACTGCACCAGCTGCAAGTGTACCAGTCTCCAACTTGTTTTGTAAACCCTTTATTTCTTAACTATTACTTGACTTGATTGCACCTATGTCTGCTGGCACTGCTTTTAAACTTGAAATATGCTTGAAATCCTAGGCTATGCTTTTAAATACCCTACTTAAATCCTTAAAATGAGTCATTTAACTCATGTCTTGTGTGAGCTGATCTCCAATGGTAAAATAAACCGGTTGTGATATGAGTACAGTCTGTTATTTTAGAAGATAAATTTAATATATAATTTAATATATATATGGCTCTCACGAAAACGTATTTGAAAATATGTGGCTTTCATGGCTCTCTCAGCCAAAAAGGTTCCCAACCCCTGCCTTAACATATGTGCGGGGAGCGAGAGTGAACTTGAGTGCCTGTTTGGAGAACATTCTGAGCGTTGTCCAGGATTTGATAACTGGTGCTTTTGCAATACACTTCATGCAATAGGCGTGTGCGTAAAGTTATAGTAAACCCCCCCCCCCCCCGCCTTTTTTTTTTTTTTTTTTTGAGTCGCCGGACCCACCCACCTCCTGCGTTCCGGGACCTCCCACTTCACAAATTAAGCACTGCTTCTCCCCCCGATCAATCCCGACCCCCCCCTTACTGGGAAATGCCACATCATTAAATGGCTTTTAGCCTTCCACCATGCTCCTCTTAACTTATTTTTCCTTCTCCACTTTCCTTTTTGGGCACCCTCCTCTGGCAATGTGCCACAACACTGAGTCTCTTAGCTGTTAGCACTTGCAGTTAGTTTTAGTTTGATAGTGTCCCCAGCACCAAAAATGTCTCTTGGGTGGTGTGGTGGACAGGGAGGGTCAGTCAGCTTTGTGTTTGTAGTGATTTTAAATTTGTAGGGAAGTAAGCCTGTTTCAGCAACCCACCAGTGGTGACTGACATTGCATTTTGTGCATAAAAATAATTGTGTGGTGTGGGTTTTAATTTTAGGCCCTGGATCTCTGATTAATGGAATACTTTTTATCCCAGCTCTAAATGTCATGTTTTCCACGTTTGTGTGTGGAACCTAGTAACCTGTAGTGTCATGATTCAGGTTCATTGTTCCCACCAGCCAAAAAAAAACCTGGGATCACATTCACATTGGAACACCCACCTCTCCATATTCCAGTGAAATCCTGATGCATTAAAGGAACAGTCCACCGTACTTCCATAATGAAATATGCGCTTATCTGAATTGAGACGAGCTGCTCCGTACCTCTCCGAGCTTTGCGCGAACTCCCAGTCAGTCAGACGCGCTGTCACTCCTGTTAGCGATGTAGCTAGGCTCAGCATGGCCAATGGTATTTTTTGGGGCTGTAGTTAGATGCGACCAAACTCTTCCGCGTTTTTCCTGTTTACATAGGTTTATATGACCAGTGATATGAAACAAGTTCAGTTACACAAATTGAAACGTAGCGATTTTCTATGCTATGGAAAGTCCGCACTATAATGACAGGCGTACTAACACCTTCTGCGCGCTTCGGCAGCGCATTGATATCGCTACGTTTCAATTTGTGTAACTGAACTTGTTTCATATCACTGGTCATATAAACCTATGTAAACAGGAAAAACGCGGAAGAGTTTGGTCGCATCTAACTACAGCCCCAAAAAATACCATTGGCCATACTGAGCCTAGCTACATCGCTAACAGGAGTGACAGCGCGTCTGACTGACTGGGAGGTCGCGCAAAGCTCTGAGAGGTACGGAGCAGCTCGTCTCAATTCAGATAAAAGCATATTTCATTATGGAAGTACGGTGGACTGTTCCTTTAAACCAACATCCAAATTCATGCATTCCTCAGAAATGCATTGTGGGTTGGGGGGGGGGGGGGGGGGCGAAGTGTATAAACTTCGCTTTCACATTAATTTTTAAGAGTAATGCCTGATCTGTGTGAATGGTTGTCTGTGTCAGCCCTGTGATGACCTGGTGACTTGTCCAGAGTGTACCCTGCCTTTCGCCCGTAGTCAGCTGGGATAGGCTCCAGCTTGCCTGCAACCCTGTAGAACAGGATAAAGTGGCTAGAGATAATGAGATGAGTAACTTAAACACGCAATACAAGTTGCATGTATTTTAATCTAAATTCAGGGAAATGTATATTTGTATCCAAGTGAGTCTAAGCTTACCCGTCTGTGTTCTCGCTTCTTGAAGGCCGATCTTGTGGCTTTTTTTTTTTTTTTTTTTGAAACAATCTGACTTTCAGTTGTTCGTTCAGTTCTCCATTCATTTGCTGCTTCTGCATAAGGGCGAGATGGCAGCAATATCCAGCAGATAAATCAGACGGCTGGTCCACTCATTCTCCATACGGAGTACGCCGCATTACTGCTCGGCTCGGGCAATTACTAAAACCTGGGACAGGATGTCGCTAGTTTTAGCAACAACCATGGGGAGCTTGCTGCCAGAGTGAGGAGGTCATGTTCCATCCCAGGTTTTACCAATGATCCTCGGCTCACACTCCGGGAGAACTGATGCAACTAAACTTGCTTTCCTTTTAAAAAACAAAACTTGTATTTTTCTTTAACTGCACCCTCTTTCAATACGGGCTTATAGCCAACGCTCCTCGACAGATCAGAGGTCTTGTACGAGTCTTCAGTAAAATGTGCAGAGCAGAGGAGAGGCCATTTCATAGGCACCCAGTGTGCCCATGAACTTCTTGCAAAACGTGTCAATCTTTGCAGTTTGAACATTTTCTTGGGCCATGAATGTAACGTAAAACCACCTTCTGTCTTGTTGCTGCACCGGCCAGCAACACCTCTACGTGGCATGGTGATAAATTGGCTCAAAATGGAGGATCGGAGTTGCAGTCAGCTGTGTTTTTAGTATAGTGGAAATGGCAATGAGACTGATGGACTTCCTGCTGTGACGTTATGGCCGTCAAGGTCATTCACTCAGACCGCTACCTGTATAAGTCACTTTTAAGCGTAAAAATGACTTGGATTTATTGTTAACGCTCAACTATTCCTGTGCCATTCTTGAGGACTCGAGGCATTTATAAACAAAAGTGAGGCTATGGCTCTGTGTATATATACTTTAAAGCCCTTGAGCATGTGCAGTCTGACCTTTTTGGCTTTTCATCTATTCACTGGGATGGAAAACAAGGTCAAACAGAGAGGCTGATGGTTTTATGAGGCGCTTGTTTCTCATTTGCGTTCTAACTGTGAAAGGAGGCTGTGTCTAATCTGCAGTAAAACTCTCCTGGTGGTTTGAAAGTCACCGGTGCACTGTAACAAGCAGAGCCGGCCATAATTGAAGACGTTCTGTACGAGAGTGACAGTGTGATGAATGTGCATGTGTGAAACTGGGACGCTATCGCCAAGAACATTCACGGTCTCTCTCAAATACACATGCGTGGGGGTGAGAGGAGTGTGTGACCTGCTTTAGGTCTTTTCTACTTGCTTTCTCTTGGAGTCCTTAGTTCTGCAAAACTGCATCTTTTTGCTTTGTGTGTGCGTAATTTGAGGCGATTCCAGTCTGTTGGTTCCACTTTCATAACTTTTGCCTGCATTCATTAATCATTTAATGTTTGAATTAAAATTCAGCAAGTTAGCCCCATAAGCCTCAAGGTGTGGCTGGGCCTGAACCTTTTGACGCAGTGTAAAATAATGTTCTCTAATGTTCTTGTTTGGAAGAACTAACTAGGTTTTGTCTGTTCAAGTTTGGAATGAACAGCCAATATACTGTAAAACAAGGGCTGACTGGTTATCATTAAGTATTAGAATTGCACTTATTTGCCTATTTTAATTTAGTTTCTATAGTCTTTTTAAATGAAGAAAAGAATTTTAAATAATGCTTATACTAAAAACCTGTGTGGGGTGGATTTTTTTATTTATTTATTTTTTTTAAACTACAAAACTGAAAACTAATGGCCAGCAATGCATATTGCTTTTTAAAACTAACAATAGGACAGGGTGGGGTTTTTTTTTTTTTTTTTTGGGTCGTATCTTGTGTTTTATGATGCACCAAATGTTTTCTATGGGTGAAAGATCTGGACTGCAGGCTGGCCAGTTCAGTACCTGGACCCTTCTACGCAGCCATGATGCTGTAATTGATGCAGTATGTGGTTTGGCATTGTCATGTTGGAAAATGCAAGGTCTTCCCTGAAAGAGACGTCGTCTGGATGGGAGCATATGTTGCTCTAGAACCTGGATATACCTTTCAGCATTGATGGTGTCTTTCCAGATGTGTAAGCTGCCCATGCCACATGCACTAATGCAACCCCATACCATCAGAGATGCAGGCTTCTGAACTGAGTGCTGATGACAACTCGGGTCATCCTTCTCCTCTTTAGTCCGAATGACACGGCGTCCCTGATTTCCATAAAGAACTTCAAATTTTGATTCATCTGACCACAGAACAGTTTTCCACTTTGCCACAGTCCATTTTAAATGAGCCTTGGCCCAGAGAAGACGTCTGCGCTTCTGGATCATGTTTAGATACGGCTTCTTCTTTGAACTATAGAGTTTTAGCTGGCAACGGCGGATGGCACGATGAATTGTGTTCACAGATAATGTTCTCTGGAAATATTCCTGAGCCCATTTTGTGATTTCCAATACAGAAGCATGCCTGTATGTGATGCGGTGCCGTCTAAGGGCCCAAAGATCACGGGCACCCAGTATGGTTTTCCAGCCTTGACCCTTGCGCACAGAGATTCTTTTGATGATATTATGCACTGTAGATGATGATATGTTCAAACTCTTTGCAATTTTACACTGTCGAACTCCTTTCTGATATTGCTCCACTATTTGTTGGCACAGAATTAGGGGGATTGGTGATCCTCTTCCCATCTTTACTTCTGAGAGCCGCTGCCACTCCAAGATGCTCTTTTTATACCCAGTCATGTTAATGACCTATTGCCAATTGACCTAATGAGTTGCAATTTGGTCCTTCAGCTGTTCCTTTTTTGTACTTTTTAACTTTTCCAGCCTCTTATTGCCCCTGTCCCAACTTTTTTGAGGTGTTGCTGTCATGAAATTTCAAATGAGCCAATATTTGGCATGAAATTTCAAAATGTCTCACTTTCGACATTTTGATATGTTGTCTATGTTCTATTGTGAATACAATATCAGTTTGAGATTTGTAAATTATTGCATTCCGTTTTTATTTACAATTTGTACTTTTGTCCCAACTTTTTTGGAATCGGGGTTGTACAAGATCATGTCCTAAAATGACCCATGCACGGTGTCTGTTCAGTGGGTGCAGTGATCTTTTACTGAATCGTGTGTTGGTCCATTTTTAAACTTTACTAGTGGTGCTCAACTTTCAGAATCGGGTGGCTTTCAACCATTAGACAACCAAACACTTTATCACCTGTCTCTCAAACTGATTGATTTCCCAAAATGCAGGCATATAACTAACATTAGAATGGTTTAGTGAGCGCATGCTATAGACAGAATGCATTTAGGGCAATTTGAGCTGTGGGAACAAATATCCAAGAACAGGAAAAACACTGGCAGCCCCTGCTTGACTAACTTGAGCTGAGGGCAAGGAATTGTATCTGGGCAGGGCGCTGACAGCTCCACTATGAATGAAAAACTCCAAAAACACTTTCAGCGGACATCATTCAATCCATAGGAGTTCAGTTTTACGTGCTGTGTAAACATGCACATTGTGGCATATTAATCCATTTGGCAATTCTAACATGCAGCCTGAACAATGTCCCCAAATAAGATTTCTTCATCTTGCATTCAGCTTTTCAGCAGTGATGATACTAACGCTACGTTCACACTGCAAGGCTTAATGCTCAATTCTGATTTTTTTGTGAAATCCCATTTTTGTGAGGTCGTTCACATTAACAAATATATGCGACTTGTATGTGATCCTCAGTATGAACGAAAAGCGACCTAAAAGTGTTCCGCATGCGCATTGCAGGATATGACGACGTCACACGCAGTGAGCATGGCCAGTGTTTACGGAAGTAAAACCGCCCGGTTGCGGTATGACCCATCCAATCTAGCTTGAATAGCTGCATCCCCCCAAATGGAAATCAGCTCCCTAACCTCTGCGTCCTTCCATTGAGAAGATTCAGAACCTTCACAGCCCGAAGCGTCCCTCGCATTGATGTCATGCGCAGGGGCGCAGATACGTTTTTTGAACTGGGGGGGACAAAGCTGCCAGCAAACCAACCCCGATATGCCTGTCAAACTTGTTTTGGGTTACCATAGCAACCAAGCTCGAGCTCGCAACCTGTGCAGTCTGCGCAGCTCAACCAACCGAATATCAGTCTTTGTTTTGTTTTATGTGAGTTGTTGCAACTATGTATACACTGCTGTGCACCTCAATAAACCGAATGGTAATTAGTCTTTTGATTTTTCCGTGAGGTTTGCCTTATGCAAAGAAAGACAGCATAGATGTTTTTTCCTCCCTATAAGTGGGGGGGGGGACCGAGCGAGGTGAATTTAAATCTGGGTGGGACGAGTCCCCCCCCCCCCCCCCCCCCCATCTGCGCCCGTATTTATGCGCCATGTTGTAACTTTTTTTTTTTTGAGAGACCCGCCGCCTACTTCAGCGCAGAATAGTGACGTTTGTGGCTTGTTGATGACGTGTAAGTCGGATGAATGCGACCTGGCGGTTCAGACTGAAGTCGCATATGAAGAGCGGATAGGAATCGGAATTAGGACCACATATCCAAACGGCCTGGGTCGGATTTGAAAAAATCGGATCTGTGTCGTTCATATTGTCAATAAAAGATCGGATACAGGTCACATATGGGCGAAAAGATCAGATTTGAGTCACTTCAGCCTGCAGTGTGAACGTAGCCTAAGAGAAGCACCTAGAAAACTTTTGTTTTTTTTCTTCTTCCTGTGTGCACATTTTCACTGCTTCAGATGGGTTGAATTCGAAGAGAATTTCACTCTGCTGTAAAGTATGTGACAACGGCCTTGAATTCTAAAAATCTGTTTTCTGTAACCATGTGGTTTTTATTTAAACTGCCAACAAAATGCACAAATCAACAGGCTTCACTTTCGTGAAGTGTAAGTCTCCTTTTCTTTTCTCATTGAATTAAAAATGAGCAAGCAGTTCGCATAAAGTGATCAGACTTTTTACACCCAGACACTTGACACACGGGCATCTTTAGGATCGTTTGCAACAATTTAGAAGCTCTGTACCAACGAGCTCCATTAGCCTCGGTAAATCATGTAGCATGTAGGTGAAGTCGCAATTTGTACTCTGGGCGCAATATTTGAATCTCTGAGAGTAAGGTGTCTGTGTGCCCAGGGACACGGTTTTCTTTTAAAATAAAATCTGGACACGGTATACAGGTACAAATAAGTGTCATGCATGGATATTATTGGTCAGTAAAAAGGTTGTTTTTGGGTTTCGTTAATCTTTAATTGGGCTTTTCTTTTTTTAATAGAATAACTGCTCAAGCCTAATGTAAAAGCACAAAAAGCGTTTTAATCAAGGATGATTTCTCACTGAAGAGAGAAAGCTTCTTTGCTTTTCAGTGTAGTACAATTTTAGTATGTTGCTCATGAAAAGCAGTTCTGCTTGTGTATTTTATGTGACTTCCTCACTTTGGCATGGAATCCTCTCCATACTTCTCTCCACCCAAGGAACATCTGATAGGCTGTAGTGCCAGTCTTACTGCCCTTTAACTTGGCTACCACCAGGAGCATTCACAATCGCACGAACCCTTGTTTGTGCCAGCATGCTGCTTTTTAGAGCAGAGGTGAACCGTATGACCAGGTAAAGACTGAGTGTTTCTGTGGTGTGACTGCATTATCCTTGGTGTCCTGAACCCCCCCCCCCCCCCCCCCCCCCCCAAACACTACCTGCTTGCGGTAGATCTATTTATGGGTGTTTCTATGCTATTCTGGCGGAGACATTTTCAGGCCATTGTGTCCTTGTTTTCCACAAGCACTCACTGCAGGACCAGACCCAAGGAAAAGGGCGGGGCAGCAACTCTCCAACCGACTTATTTCCCATCAGTAGGGCCCATGGAAATGGGGCCAGCTTGGTCACTGTTCTCTTCCCCAAAAAAAAAACCCTAAACTGTGACTGACTATGCAGTAACTAATCTCCAGCCAAAGGCCAGGCCCAGTGTTGGAAATGGTTACCAACAAGCAAAGCAAGATGGTCTTGAATAATACCCCCCCCCCATTATACTTTTTTTTTTTTTTTTTTTTAATTTTGTTTTACATTTTTACAGCCTCTAAAACCAACAGTGTGTTAGACATTTTGAACATCAATCTCATTATTGTAACTTTTTTTCTTCTCTCTATCTACAGCAATGGCAGCCATCCGTAAGAAGCTGGTGATTGTAGGAGATGGAGCATGTGGGAAGACATGTCTTCTCATCGTTTTTAGTAAAGATCAGTTCCCTGAGGTCTACGTGCCTACTGTATTTGAGAACTACATCGCTGACATTGAAGTGGACGGCAAACAGGTTAGTGAGAAGTGGCAAGTCATGTTTGATCTTATTTTAGCATTTTGAAGCAAGTTTGGGTGTTACTGAGGATAGTCTGACATGACAGAAGTGTGCTTTTTCAGGCAATGTGAAGATTTCAAACGAACAGGAACTAATGTGAGCAAAGTTACACACAATGTAGACTTGATGGCCTTGCATTCATTATAGACTTTGAAATAATTTAAGTGGTTTTGCCAGTGCACACTTTTTATAAAAAGCTTCTCTGGCTATAAGGCTGATGAGCTATTGCCGTGGTGTCTGTCGTCTACAATTCAGTTAAATCGCACCTCCTCCGTCAATTCTCCACGAATTTCCATTCCGTTTTGTTTGAAAGAACTCATCACGCCACACAAAACTTGGTCATTATTTTTGTCTCTTTGGTTACAAGTTAGTAATTTGGGCCAAATTAACAAATTTTCCAGGCCTCTCACTAGAATTGTATCTGTTCTCATCAGATTTCAGTTCTGATGGATGTTTTGGGTCGCTGTTCCCTCCCAGAACAAAACTTGGTTGTTTTTGTTTTTGGGCAATTCCATGTAAATGTCAACCTCACCATGCAAAAATAAAGCAACATGTAATACATCAAAACCACTCCCAGAGATATCACCTAGGCCTGTATTTTACAGATGTGAATAAGTTGAACCAATTTGTAACCAACCTAATGTCACTGTCAGTCTTTCTTATAATGTAAACCCCAAGCTAAAATCAACTTTGATCATGTACAATTCTATATTATTGCCACAAGCCACAGAAATGTATGCTAAAATCCACAAAACAGCAAAACAATAGCCATCCTAAATATTATTTCAGAACTTTGATAGTTTTAGCTGATATTTGGAGTTTTTCAAAGGGTTATGGTGGTTAAATTGCTGATTTTCTAAACATATGCCATGTCTATTTCAGATGCGTCACATCCATAACGGAATTTCGTCACATCCATAACGCTGACTTTTCCTTCCGAAACTCTGCATGAAATACAAAATATTTTAAAGATTTAATATTCACCTTGGACCCCTCTATCAAATGGATATCTCCATTTCGACATTAGGTTTACAATTTCAGAGTTTGATAAAAATGTACAGTCACCCAAGAAAAGTGATACTTTTTCTGTCACATCCATAACGCATCTTTTATTGGCATTTTCTGGCATGCCCTAGATGTACTATGGGAATTGTTCTTGTTCTATCACTTCTCCAGTATGGTACAGCCTTAAAATATGCAACACCTGTTTAAATACTGGGAGACAATAAAACATGCACTGGGTCATTTGTTGCCATTTTGAGTTCAAGTGTCACGTCCATAACGCTGGAATTGCTCTCTTCCTGTTGTAAACGATTCATCATGGAGGTTGGTTCTCTCACGCGCTCTCTCACATTGTCACGTTTCAGTTTTGGTAGTCATGGCTGTTTTGATGGCAGGCCAGATGAGCTACTATGTCCTTGACATTCTGGTACATATTTTCCAGGATAAAGTTGACGTTTTGTGTGGAATTGCTCTCATGTATTCATGGATTTTCATTGGGGGGGAAATGTGTAGAAATGTACATCGGAGCAGTCAGTTTGATGTATAGTGTATCAGCTGGTTACAGTATATCGTTCCTGCATAACATGGTGTCTGTATCAGACCAGTGTTGACCTGGTATTGGATGGTATTGATCTTGATCCAGTTTAGTCAGCTGAATGTTTGTGTTCCTCCAGCAGCAACCCCCCCCCCCCCCCCCTTTTTTTTTTTTTAATAAATAAAATTTGGTACATTTGGCTTTCAGATGGCACCATTAGTAACTGGTAGAGTGAGGCATGGTAGTCTGTAATAGTACCACTTTTCTGCCAACCAAGGACAGTAGCCCATGCTATCTGTGCAGGGCCATTAGATGAATGTTGATGTATTTCAGTAACTGCAGTGTCTAGCCCTTGAACAGGTTTGCTCATCGGTGCCTCAGTGTTTCATTAAGACCATGTGCAACAATCACCATTAGCCCCATTTATTAAATATGCATGTTAAAAACAGTCCCAAGCCACTTGCAGTTGATGGCTGGAAGTGTAGAAACTGGGTGAGCTGTGTTGCACTTGGAGTACTACTTAGTGACACTTATTTCATCACCTACAGGCTGTTCTCTGAAATGTTGAGTTAATTCTACACTGTTTTGCAAGGCCATGCACATTCAGACCACTTGATTTTAAAGGAACAGTCCACCGTACTTCCATAATGAAATATGCTCTTATCTGAATTGAGACGAGCTGCTCCGTACCTCTCCGAGCTTTGCGCGACCTCCCAGTCAGTCAGACGCGCTGTCACTCCTGTTAGCAATGTAGCTAGGCTCAGTATGGCCAATGGTATTTTTTGGGGCTGTAGTTAGATGCGACCAAACTCCTCTGCGTTTTTCCTGTTTACATAGGTTTATATGACCAGTGATATGAAACAAGTTCAGTTACACAAATTGAAATGTAGCGACTTTCTATGCTATGGAAAGTCCACACTATAATGACAGGCGTACTAAAACCTTCTGCGCGCTTCGGCAGCGCATTGATACGGAGCTCAGATATCAATGCGCTGCCGAAGCGCGCAGAAGGTGTTAGTACGCCTGTCATAGTGCGGACTTTCCATAGCATAGAAAATCGCTACATTTCAATTTGTGTAACTGAACTTGTTTCATATCACTGGTCATATAAACCTATGTAAACAGGAAAAACGCGGAGGAGTTTGGTCGCATCTAACTACAGCCCCAAAAAATACCGTTGGCCATGCTGAGCCTAACTACATTGCTAACAGGAGTGACAGCGCGTCTGACTGACTGGGAGGTCGCGCAAAGCTCTGAGAGGTACGGAGCAGCTCGTCTCAATTCAGATAAAAGCATATTTCATTATGGAAGTACAGTGGACTGTTCCTTTAATGCTTAGTAACAGGAGCAAATTGTGTTGAAGTAAAATGGATGTATAGTCAACTTGGTACAACCTTGGTTCACAGTTCACCTCTGCGTGTTGTAAAGAAACCATTATTTCCGACTGTCAGGATGTACAGAGAGCATTAAAGCTGGCAGTCAGTACAGGCCTAGAAATTCATTCATTTATTATTATTATTATTATTGGGCGGCACGGTGGTGTAGTGGTTAGCGCTGTCGCCTCACAGCAAGAAGGTCCTGGGTTCGAGCCCCGTGGCCGGCGAGGGCCTTTCTGTGCGGAGTTTGCATGTTCTCCCCGTGTCCGTGTGGGTTTCCTCCAGGTGCTCTGGTTTCCCCCACAGTCCAAAGACATGCAGGTTAGGTTGACTGGTGACTCTAAATTGACCGTAGGTGTGAATGTGAGTGTGAATGGTTGTCTGTGTCTATGTGTCAGCCCTGTGATGACCTGGCGACTTGTCCAGGGTGTACCCCGCCTTTCGCCCGTAGTCAGCTGGGATAGGCTCCAGCTTGCCTGCGACCCTGTAGAAGGATAAAGCGGCTAGAGATAATGAGATGAGATTATTATTTTTTTTTTTTTCGCCAGCCAGACTAGTTACCTTCCAAAGTAACTAGCCAAACAGAATCAACTAGCCAAAATTTGTTCATGTATGAATTTTACTTCTGTCAAAAATAACACGAGTAGTTACCATTGTTCATGACTAATGTGCATTTATTTCAAGACCCGAGTATTTTGATACTGTTGTTAAATACATAAATGAGAACAACACAGAGCACCATAATACAATATCAACAAATGTATTGGAAAACTTGGTGTATGAGTATTGAAAACAAATATACTTACTATCATGACTATAGCACCCAAAATATGTCCAACATGCTTTCTGTATTTAACCATTTATGAGAGAGAAAGCATTAGGAGCTTCATATTGACTAGGAATCAACTTGAAAAAAATTAATTATTCCATAAAAATCGTATCGCAGCCAAGGCCTACCCTGCTCCCACATTTGCTTATAAGTCCTTTGTTGTTTTCTCCTTCTCGTACGCTTTATCGGTGGCCTTTTTCTCCTCTTCAGACTGAGGTCGCTTTGTCCCAGTCTCTGGCGGTTTCTATAGAACCTCTTTCAGCGTCACGTGATCAAACAGTTGCGTGCGCAGCCTGGCAACGGAAGCAGTAAGCTTCCCAATTGATTCTGGGACAGACTAGCCTGCTTATCAATCATTTAAACATGGATATATACTGTTCTCAGCATAAACATGTCTGGTTGTTGCGTATACGGTTGTACGAATCGCTATTCCACCGGCAGACTAAAGTTTTATAGGATTCCTAAAAGATCACAGAGCAACAGACGGCAGCTGTGGCTGCAGGCGATTAAACGTGTGGACTGGAATGAGGACATAAAAGAAAAATGCAAAACAGCAGATGTAGACACCAAAAACAATGTAGCACCGACTTAACGAGGTGGAGCAGCAAAGCTGGATCTATAGTAACGGTACGTTACTAGTTGACAGGTTTGGCTTATGCAACAGAGGAAAACGAGCAAAACAAAAAAACGACTGAAGAGCAACTCTAATCCTACCTGTCCATCTTTCCACCTGGGTTCTGGCTTTTTGTGTATGTAAACACAGGTGGCACAAAATCAGGACTACTGGAGTCCAATGACATCTTGCCTATAAAACACGAACACATTTGTTTTGCCTAGCAAGCTAATGGGCAAATCTAATAACTTTAGCTGCATAGCAAGCTAGCAGCTAGTGCTACTAGCCAAAGCTAACGTCAGTTTATCCAACAACTTGAGCTGCTTTTGATTACCTGCGTGGTGTAGAATAATAATCACTAATGTAAACAAGGCTTCCAGTAAAATCAGTAGATAACCTTACCTGCTATAAAGTGGGCGCTACAGACATGAGCATTTTTTATGTCCTCATTCCAGTCCACACGTTTAATCACCTGCAGCCACAGCTGCTGTCTGTTGCTCTGAAATGGGTGTGATCCTTTAGGAATCCTATAAAACTTTAGTCCGCTGGTGGAATAGTGATTCGTACAACCGTATACGCAACAACCAGACATGTTTATGCTGAGAACAGTGTGTGTGTGTATGTATGTGTGTGTGTGTGTGTGTGTATATATATATATATATATATATATATATATATATATATATATATATATATATATATATATATGTATATGTGTGTATATCCATGTTTTAAATGATAAGCAGGCTAGTCTGTCCCAGAATCAATTGGGAAGCTTACTGCTTCTGTTGCCAGGGTGTGTGCACAACTGTTTGATCACATGACACTGAAAAAGGGTCTATTAAATATGTACATGTATCCGGCCACTGAATATTTGGCCACTTTCTAACATTGTCAACCCACTCATTGATAACACAGATCCGGGAGTCTAACACCATTTGCCAAAGTTAACTTATTAAGGTAACTTGGATGGTCTTTTGTTGATGATCACCTTGCATAGCTTGACAGGCTGTTTAACTCTGCCGTACTTCCGTTGCCAAGCTGCGCGTGCAACCGTCTTTGTTTACAAATAGAAAAAGGATCTATACACTTTCAGAAAATTCCACATTGTAACATAGCTTTGGCAGATGTAGATGTAAGCAACAACAAAAACACGTGTTTAAATGGGCGATAATGTGGCCACATCTATTGAATTTGATAACGTGATACCGCGATATTCAACGAGATGCATCATGCATGCACAGTAGTGAAAACCGACAGCCTGACTCGTACACGATATGATTTGGAATTCTTCGGTATTTTCCGTCTTGCCGATAAACACATCGATTAACACGGACATGGCACACGCTTAATATGTGGCGGCTTTAGGTGGGGGGGGGTTATATAAAATTATTTATTTTTTTTAAAATGTATATCTGTAGCCGCTTTATCCTGTTCTACAGGGTCGCAGGCAAGCTGGAGCCTATCCCAGCTGACTACGGGCGAAAGGCGGGGTACACCCTGGACAAGTTGCCAGGTCATCACAGGGCTGACACATAGACAACCATTCACATTCACACCTACGGTCAATTTAGAGTCACCAGTTAACCTAACCTGCATGTCTTTGGACTGTGGGGGAAACCGGAGCACCCGGAGGAAACCCACGCGGACACGGGGAGAACATGCAAACTCCTCACAAAGACCCTCGCCACCCACAGGGCTTTATTTTTATATATATAAAATGGGCTGGCTGGCTAGTGACAGGAATTACCTGCCAAATGACACATTAAGTCACCTCGGGCGACTGGAGCACTGTGAATTTCGAGCCGTGCAGTAGACGTAACGTTTCTGAATGGTCTTTTTGCTCTCTAATTACGCAGTGCTGCCGCCTTTTGTTTAGGTTTTTTTTTTTTTTTTTCTAAATTGAAACCTCAAACATTTGGACACCTATTCATAGGTTTTTCTGTATTTTGACTATTCTACGTTGTAGAACGATATTGAAGAAAAACTATGAAATTGTGGTAAATAAACACACTAACAATGTTTTCATATTTTCAGTTCTTCAAAGTATCCACTGTTTTACCTTGACACTTGGCATTATGAGCTTCATGAGGTTGTCACCTGGAATGCTTTTCAATTAACAGGTGCCTTGTCAAAAGTTAATTGGTGCAATTTCTTGCCTCCTTAATCCCGGTGTCTGAAATCTTGCCTTGTTTCCCTATCCCCCTATTCGCAATCTAGGGAATTCTGTATAGAGGACTATATAGTGAGCTCGTTGGGAAAATGAGGGCGCTTTGAGACACTACTCCGCTGAGCCGTTATTTACATAGTTACTGTTGCACAATTTAAAACGGGCCAGATCAGTCAGCTGGTGGGTTTTCAAAATATGCCTGTGTTTTTGTGACGCACACGATACGGAGTGTATTTCCCACATTAATAAATACGAAGTACTTTGTGTCTGCTGCATTTTTCAGTTCTTTTAAATCAAGGCTGAATACTTCTTTGCTGCTGGCTTTTTATTAAATCAAATTTGAGGCTTTTGATTTAATTCCTCGTGCTGCACTAACTTTTTTTTTTTTTTTTTTTTTTTTTTTAATTCTTGTACTTATTCTGTGTTGGCTTGTTCTATTCTCTTACTATTTTTAATTGTACTTGAATGTCCGTTTTATAATGCGTTTCTTCCATCTATTCACCCCAACACACTACAAATATTATTGCAATATTTGCACCACAACTTAGAAATTTCTCATGCCTGTCATAAGGAAAAACAAACCAGTCCTATACTTGATCTAAACATGCTTGATGTGCCTTATGAAACAGCTTTTCTTTCAGTGTGACCGCAATGCATGATGGTGGATGTATTGCTTGGTTAGTGACAATCAGTTATACGCTACTTTTCATGATGCATTGAGATACTAGGAGTCACTATAGGATGTAATAATTCTCACTATACATTCAGATAGCACTACAAAATGGCGAACTCACTATATAGTGTAGTGGGTGATTTTGGACACAGTGAACGTGTTTTGAAATCAAACTGTAAATAAGACAGTAAATGTCCCTATTCCACAACTTCAGTAATCCATATTATGTCAAGAACTTCAAGTAGTTAAGAGAAATGGTCCATTGCTTTTGAGACGAAGTGGTGTGTGGTGTTTTTTTTTTGTTTTTTTTTTTAATTAATAAAGAAACCACTGAATTAGAAGGCTTGTCCAAACTTTTGACTGGCATTGTCATTCTGAATCAATCTGGCTTGATTTTGAGTGTTATACCGCAGTGCAGCAGAGTTCTCGAGTCGGAGTTAATGAATTCTTTCATTCCTTGTGAAGTGCTCTGTTTCAGCAGTGTTTTTCTACGCTTGGTACCTTGGCATTGAGTCAGCAGCAGGTGCATGTTACACCCACCATGATTGCTTGTTCATGCCCTTTCAGTTCTAGTGCTTGGCATTTTGTTTACTACTGGACAGGTTGGTTTGAGACCTTGGAAGTGGAATGTGGAAATTTGCACTGAAGCGTGTCAGATGGTCAGTGGGCTGTCTGCATGAAGATCACACCAGGGCAATGGGTGCAAAGATGTACTGCAACACTGAATATTTTATTTATTTATTTTTTTTAAATAGATTTGCTTAGCTAAAGTGGCCATCTTGTTCCCCAACATGCTACAGAAAGAAAATGGAAATTTAATGCACGTCAGTCAAGGTGGTATGGGTTTTGGCCAGTGTGTTCTATATAAATTTGAGGTTTATTATATTGAAATTCATTAATGATGGTATTGCATGTTGCCCACTCGCTCATTAAAATTTTGCCTTATTTTGATTATCTTGGTGCTTGGGTGGCACGGTGGTGTAGTGGTTAGCACTGTCACCTCACAGCAAGAAGGTTCGAGATTCGAGCCCAGTGGCCGACTGGGGCCTTTGTGTGTGGAGTTTGCATGTTTTCTCCCTGTGTCTGTGTGGGTTTCTTCTGGGTGCTCCTGGTTTTCCCCCACAGTCCAAAGACATGCAGGTTAGGCTAATTGGTGGCTGTAAATTGACCATAGGTGTGAATGGTGGGTTTGTCTGTCAGCCCTGCGATGATTTGGCAACTTGTCCAGGGTGTACCCCACCTCTCGCCCATAGTCCGCTGGGATAGGCTTCAGCGTGCCTGCGACCCTGCACAGGATAAGCAGTTACGGATAATGGGTGAATGGATGCCAGTGTGTGTGGACTGGCCGAGATAAATTTGCTTGTAGGTGCGAAATAGTGTGCATGGTTTGCTGGACCGAGCTCATCTAGGACCCTCCCACATAGGATGGGATCCGGATCCACTGCCACCCCATTCAAAATAACATCACAGCTTGAATTTCTTTCTCTGCACCAACACTAAAGTGAATCTCGTGCTCTGTAGACTTGTATGTGTGCAAGTGACATCATTTGAGCCAGACTGCAAAGTGAAACATGAACAGCCAATACCATCTATTCGACCCAACATCATTTTTTCTTGTTTGGCCAAATTCTGGGGGGGGGGGGGGGGAAATTATGGGTGGATTGGTGCTGAAAGTGATGTTACATCTATTTACACTTGAGCTTTAAATCTATTTCAGTCCCAAATGGTATGTAAAATGAGTAGCTGAGACATTTTTAAATACGTTGTACTTGTAAGCACAGTTTGAACGAGGTTTAAACTTTTACTCGTGTATGTAAAGATGCAGATGTACTTTCATGCATTTTAGAAATGGCATGATGCTCTTTTTTTTTTTTCTTTTCTGATCTGAAATCAAGTATTACAAACACTAAAAACATGTAAGCCCCTCCCAAAAAAGGGCAATTTTTAAACTGGATTTTAATGGAGTCACACAATTTAGGAGAAATGCACAGAAGTCCTATGCAGTGTAAATATAAATAGATCAGTATAAATCAACCATAACACAATGTTCAGTTAAGTCTTTCTCTAAATGTCAAGTTCAGAAAAATTTCCAAATCGGTTTTCCTTTTGCTTCAGGATCATCTCATCTCATTATCTGTAGCTGCTTTATCCTTCTACAGGGTCGCAGGCAAGCTGGAGCCTATCCCAGCTGACTACGGGTGAAAGGCGGGGTACACCCTGGACAAGTCGCCAGGTCATTACAGGGCTGACACATAGACACAGACAACCATTCACACCTATGGTCAATTTAGAGTCACCAGTTAACCTAACCTGCATGTCTTTGGACTGTGGGGGAAACCGGAGCACCCGGAGGAAACCCACGCGGACACGGGGAGAACATGCAAACTCCGCACAGAAAGGCCCTCGCCGGCCACGGGGCTCGAACCCGGACCTTCTTGCTGTGAGGCGACAGCGCTAACCACTACACCACCGTGCCGCCCCTGCTTCAGGATCAGATCAAATTAATTCTCAAAGATTTCTCAAATATCTAATCCATCAACTTTTAACCTCTATTATATAGTGTGCAATAAAAAGAACTATACATAGCAAATATTATATACTTTTTATAGCCTGTTTTTTTTGTCTGTATCATGTTAGCTGGTTTTTTTTTTTTTTAAATTATAAATATACAGTACACTTTTGGATCACTTTCTATTGAGTGATGTGCAATAATTACCGGTTTTTAACTTTTTCGAACTTTCCATTTCTAGATGACCTGAAGGGGATACTAATACCCCTTTTCCACCAAATCAGTTCCAGGGCTGGTTTGGGGCTGGTGTTGGTTCACAACTCGTTAAACTTGCAAGCCAGCTGAGAACCAGTTTGCTTTTCCATCGCTTGCGGAGCCACGTCAGTTACGTCGCTGTATACGTCAGTTACGTCGCTGTATGTCAGTTACGGCGCTACATTTACATAAACCTTGGCGCGAATATCAAAGCAAAAACAACACGGAAGAAGCGGCAACAACAATAATGGATGACTTAGCGTTTGTACAGCTGCTGCTTCTCGTCGCTTAAAAATGGCGATCTTTTGCGGTCTTGTTATTGTTGTTGGTCTTAACAACTCCCCTCCCCCCCGGCTGACGTAAGCGGTTCTTTCCTCTGGCCCAGCAGAGAGCTGGTGCTAGCCTGGAACTGGTTTTTCTGGCCCCAGAGCCAGTTCTTTGTCAGTGGAAACAGAAAACCCGGTTCCAAACTAAGCACTGGCCCCGAACCAGCCCTGGAACTGCTTTGGTGGAAAAGGGGCATAAGAGGTGCTGTTCACTGGAACTGAAATGGGTGATGGTGAAGTGAATCAGAGCAAAGGAATGTTGAGAGAGGGTGCTTGGGAAATTCACAGGATCGTGATGTATGCATCTGTAAGATCGCATGACTGGGGGGGAACCTCTCTTTCTCTTTGAGGCCTTGTGGTTTCTGACCATTTTTCAGAAGCAGTAAAGTAAACGAGACTAAATGTGACTAAATACCTGACCTTTTGCTAGACCTTACTTTTCGTGATCAGCAAGCATACACATTTCTCTGTTTAGTTTGTTCTTCCTGTGGAGGAACAAAAAGTAAACAAGATTATCTCCTGGTTCCTCTGAGGCTCTGTAAGCACACGGTGTGTGGGGAGGTGTGTTGTGTATGTGTGGGTGGGCGAGAGGAAGATGACTGTAATGGTGTGAAGTTTCTGTATATGTCCGTGCATGCATAGTGGTATACATGTACATTTTTATGGATCTATATTTGTGCCTGTTGGGGGTTTAGGCTCACATGGCGTCTAATTGATTTTCTACTGCAGCTTGTGCTGTTGTGAATTCGCCAATGGTTTTAAGAACCGGCTTGCTTTTCCACTAGTTAAAGAGCTGAACTGTTACATAATCGTTTGTGGGAGATTCTCAGTGCAGGAGGTCTTTTTGATATACATTTAAAAAAAAAAAAGTCTAACCACACTTTACCATCCAGCAGCAAATCCTGTGTCTGTACAGCACAGTTGCACTCAGAGCATTTTATTAGCATCACCAGTACACCTGATCATTTCATTAAGTGCTCCAATTGTGTTTTTGAGCAGTGCAATGCATAAAACCATGCAGAGGTGTCCAGCACCTTTAGGCAAGGTTGACCTCAACCATCAGAATATTTGGGGGGGGGGGGTGATCTCGGGTGGTGCTGGACAGGGTGGTTTGAGTACTGTTTCTATAACTGCTGATATCCTGGGACTTTCACATACTCACTCAAGTCCTGTAGAGTTTACTCAAAATGGTGCAGTAAAAAAAAAAAATCCGCTGAGCTGCAGTTCTGTAGACGGAAATGCCTTGGAGCTGAACGAGGTCAACGGAGGATGGCCAGACTGGTTTGAGCTAACTGAAAGGCTACAGTAACTCTGGTAACATTCTGTACAATTGTGGTGAGCAGGAAAGCATCTCAGAACTCACAACACCTTTAACCTTAAGGTTGATGAGCTACAACAGCAGAAATCCATGTCAGGCTCCACTTCTGTCAGCCGAGAAGAGAAAGCTGAGGCTGCAGTGGGCACAGGTTCACCAAATCTGGACAGTTGAAGACGAGAAAAGTGTTGCCTGCTTTGGCGCTCGATTTCTGCTGAGGCACACAGATGATGGAACACTTCATGTCAATCTTACACTGTGTGTGTATGGGGGGGGGTTAAATGGGGTGTTTTTTTTTTTTTTTTTTTGGATTTGCTTTCCTATCTCAGCTGGAACCGTGCAGTGGCATGGATTTGTCTTTAAAACATCTCAGAAGTGAGAATAATCCAAGTTCAGCTTGTAAGGATTTGGCACCAACGGCATGAATCCATGGACCCAACCTGCCATGTGTCTGCAGTCCAAGCTGGTGGTGTTTTTTTTTTTTTTTTTTTTTTTTTTTTTTGGGGGGGGGGAGGGGGATTAATGGGCCCAAAGTGTGTCCCCAGTCATCGCTTGAATGCCACAAGTATTGTTGCTGACCATGTGTCCCTTCGTAGCCACAATTTACCCATCTTCTAATGGCTACTTCCAGCTTGTCACAAAGCAAAATCCTCTCAAACCAATTTCATGAACATGTTCAGTATTCTTCAGTAGCCTTCTCAGTCACCAGATCGGAGTGTAATACCACACCTTTTGGGATGTAGTAGAACAGGAGTCCCAGCATGAAGTTGCACCTAGAAAAAATCTGCAGGAATTGCGTGATGCAGTCATGTCCACGTGAACCAGAATCTCAAAGGAAGGTTTCCAACATCTTGTAGAATCCATGCCTCAAAGAACTGAGGCTGTTTTGAGGGCAAAGGGAGGCCTGACCCAGTCGGAGTATAGTGTTCCTAATAAAGTGCTCAGTGACTTACATGCAAGGTGAGAAATATTCCTATAGCTTCTACCACTCAAAGGATGTATATTATACTCTCTGGAATTTGCAGTTTAGGGCACTCACAGACACATTTTAATTTTGTGGAGGGTTGCTTGACCACCCCTCTATTTTATTTTTATTTTATTTAAACAGCTGCTACTTAATACAGTTTATGAAAAATGAACTGAGCTGTGGTTCCAGACCAGTTTTGTTACTGGATCCTGAATCTGACTTGCCAGTTGAGAAATTGTCAGCTGTTTTGCAATGGAACGGGTCGAGATTAGGCGTGACCTTATCAGTAAAAAAAAAAAAAAAGTCCACTGTTGTACTTAAACGGAAGTGTGGGGGTCTTGAGGAGAACGCCTATTTATTTTGTCTCTCTCTCTCTCTCTCACAGGTCGAGTTGGCTTTATGGGACACAGCAGGACAGGAGGACTATGATAGGTTGAGGCCATTGTCCTATCCAGACACGGACGTCATCCTCATGTGTTTCTCCATAGACAGTCCTGACAGTTTAGGTACTTCACCCACCACATTACACCAGGGGTCGTCGTTTAGCTTCAGCATGGGGCCAAGTTTTCACAAAGCAGGATAAAATACAAAAAGTGAGGAGACGATGCAGATCAAAGGAACTAAAAAAAAAAAAAAAAAAGTGGGTTTAAATGCAAAGTGCTACAATACCACTAGATACAGTTGAGTGAAAAACTGTGTTCATGATTTAATTCCTCAAGCAAGATTTCCTTAATCTTTCCCCAGTGCCATGCTGTTACAGCCATGCTACTAATTATTATTATTATTATTATTATTATTATGATGTACTGAGACGGTATTGCCTGTATGGTTATACATTTCACTAGGCCTTGGAGAGTACTGAACAGGATCCTACCTACATAATTGTAATGTCCTTGAAATTTGTCAGTAAATAATTTGAATATTGATGAATGGTATGGAATTCTTAAAGCATTATTTAACTCTCGTCTGTTTCGTGAGGTTTGTTTGCTCTGCATTGTATCTATATGCGATGTGTAAATGTTTGATCCTGTGAGTGTTGGCTTTAACAGTGTGTTGTGTGCCCACGCAGAGAACATTCCAGAGAAGTGGACACCAGAGGTGAAGCATTTCTGTCCTAATGTTCCAATCATCCTAGTGGGGAACAAGAAAGACCTGCGCAACGATGAACACACTCGCAGAGAGCTGGCCAAGATGAAGCAGGTAGCGTGTGGGTTGGGGGGGCATGGCAATAATGGTTCGTAATTTTCTGAACAACGATGGCTTGTCAGTCTTCCATGCGGATGGAGACTGTGAAGCGCTTCCTGTCTACAATGCCCTTCTTAGGAATTGGAAATGGAGCCGTTTCCTGTTTAAGGAAGACTTATCCTCTCAGGAATTGCATCATGCTTGAAGTGGTGTGGGTTTTTTTTTTTTTTTTTTAGGATGGAATGTAGAATATTTATTGACAAATTGCTGAATTTCTGTAGTGTACACTTACATTATGGACAACATGGGTAATGTCATGTATGCTTCCCTAAAACTTTTTGAGCATACCTGTCAACTTTGAGGTTTGAAAAAAAGGGATATTTCCCAGATTTTAACTCAAAATAAGGGAAAATTTCGGAAAGTCGAACTTTCCGAAAATTTCAGAAAGTCGGTAATCGAACTGACTTTTCACAAAATTAAATTTGTCCTGCCATTTGGGCAAGTAGCGGCAATACACCACCTTTTTTGGTTTTGCCTCGCTCCTTTCTTTATTCATGTCTCTCGTCTCGCCGTCTACTGAAACTCGCTCCCTGAGGAAAGAATTACGACCATCTTTTAGTTTTGTGAGAAGTTCCGAGCAGTGACCTTGGTCAGACCATAGATTTATCTAGAAGACTAGATGCCTCGTCCCCGTTGCCCGTCAACGAAGTCAAACATCTGCACATGGCGGCCATCTTACCTCAGACAGCTGGCTTACCCATTACATTGTGTTGGTAGCGATATGTATTTTTCAGATGACCGTAACTTCCTCAAATTTCAATCAATATTCAAACGGTTTGGTTTGTTATATAAAAAACAAACAGAAGTATGCATTTATGATATTAATGATGAATAATCATTTTATGTTTAAAAAAAATACGCATAGCTTGGCGAAAATATTTCAGTATACTACAGACTGTAAGACAGGATGCATGCTGAAATTCCTGTGCTGTGAGAAGCCTAACACTGCATACTTATGGATAACTGCGGCCTTAGGACAAATAACCATACAATTTATTTCCAATTTTTAGTGAAAATATTTTTACATGTGATGGGGCCGTAGGGGAAGCTAAAGTTAAATAAACAGCTTACTCACTTCTGAAACTTCAGAAATACTTCATCCACCTCAAAAACCTAATGCACTCACATCATAGCATAATAACAAATGTAAACTCGCATCATAGCATAATAACAAATGCACTGCCCGAGTAAGTAATAGTATAAAACAGTGACAGCGACTCACGGTAGTTTGTGACAAAACCACTTAATTAATCACGTGGTTATACTTCCAAGGATAAAAAGATGTCTTTACATTTACAAAAAGAACATTCAAAGCTGATTATCATGTCAAAGTCAATATATGTTAGCACAGAAGATTGAAATTTCATTTGACTAGGCTCCAATGTGCACTTAAAGTAAAACTAAACATACTGATATAAACGTACAATTAAAACAGACACATCAGCTTGTCATCAAAGTCAGTACTTTGATTTCCTGTAAATCATAATGTGAGTGCTGGGCTGGGCTGTGCTTGCGTAAGTCTTCATACCCATAGGATGTCTATGTTCATACCCCTTGTCTGTGGTAAGATGGCCACCCTGTGCGGACGTTCTAGAATACGCGGTGAGGAATCTAGTCTTCTATGTAAATCTATGGGTCAGACTAGCGCTATGGTTCTGATGGTCTTCACAGACATGCAATTAAAATCAATGTGTAATTATTAGACTGCCACCTGCTGTACTGGAGAGGGCGGGGACGTGAATTCATGGCCTGACTTCCTGCTGTAAACTCCTGTCAGAGGCGCGTCATGAATTCTGGACCTACCGACTTTTATATAATGTGAAAGTACAGGATATTTTCGGGAAAATAAAAAAACGGGAAGACAGCGGGAAATAAGTCAAAATAAGGGATTTCCCGGGAAAAACGGGAGGGTTAACAGGTATGTTTTTGAGGCCTTGTCTCAAATGGCAGATTGTTATACTATTCACTGTACACACTGATTTGAGCGTCTGAAATCAAGCTGTTCTCTCCTTTAGTGCAAAATGTTAATTTACAGTGCATCATTTTGTCCTTGAACTGCACACAACCTCCAGAGAAACAATCACAGATCTTGAAACCTCTTACTTTTGCCTCTGCAGTGTAATTCTGTTCTTGCTCAGGCTTTCAGCAGAACACTAACTGCACTGCCATCTTGTGGCTCTCTGCTGCTCAATCCTTATACAGGCTCATTACATAGGGTGCAGCATAAACTTGGAACCCACATAGGGCACTCTAGAGTCTTTTCCTCTTACATACAAGTAGTCAACTTTTAACATCACTATGAGGTCACCTTTTATTTTGGAAATGTATGATGATTTATTCTAATTTTTAATTATTGATCATGTTGAGAAAGGAATATAACACCACCCCAAAGTTGTTTGTCTTCTCAAAGCCGTACATGCCAATGCATTTTCTTTGCATGTCACAGCAGTTGGCTAGTGCTCACCTTTTTGTTAATAAATACACTACCGTTCAAAAGTTTGGGGTCACCCAGACAATTTTGTTTTTTCCCTGAAAAGTCACACTTTTATTTCCCACCATAAGTTGTAAAATGAATAGAAAATATCGTCAAGACATTTTTCTGGCCATTTTGAACATTTAATCGACCCCACAAATGTGATGCTCCAGAAACTCAATCTGCTCAAAGGAAGGTCAGTTTTATAGCTTCTCTAAAGAGCTCAACTGTTTTCAGCTGTGCTAACATGATTGTACAAGGGTTTTCTAATCATCCATTAGCCTTCTGAGGCAATGAGCAAACACATTGTACCATTAGAACACTGGAGTGAGAGTTGCTGGAAATGGGCCTCTATACACCTATGGAGATATTGCACCAAAAACCAGACATTAGCAGCTAGAATAGTCATTTACCACATTAGCAATGTATAGAGTGGATTTCTGATTAGTTTAAAGTGATCTTCATTGAAAAGTGCTTTTCTGTAGTCACTGTGACTCAACGGGACCTTTCCTGGTTAAACGAGGGTTAAATAAAAATAAATCTCATAAATGTCATGTTTTTAAAATCTACTGTTTGATTGAGGTTATGTGGAGCATCTGCTATACAAGTTCTTTTTAATGGAAAAACTTTTTTTAATTTGACCCTGTACTGATCAGAAAATTAATCAACACCTAGTGACCAATTCAAATATTCTAGATTTCAACAGTGCTGTTATCCATCTTGCTTAATTGTGTGCATTTAAATACATAGGCAGGTTTCCATAGCAAAATATTTTGTTTTAAAAGCAGCAAGTATCCATCCTGAAGGGGTGTGTGTATATATGTGTGTGTGTATGTGTGTATATATATATATATATATATATATATATATATATATATATATATATATATAAAATGCATGTATGTATCATTATAAGTATAGAAATACATTGTGTGTGTTCAGGAGCCAGTGAAGCCAGAGGAAGGCAGAGACATGTCCAACAGGATCAGTGCGTTTGGCTATCTGGAGTGTTCTGCTAAAACTAAAGAAGGTGTGCGGGAGGTGTTTGAGATGGCCACCAGGGCAGCACTGCAAGTCCGCAAGCGCAAGAAGAGAAGCGGCTGTCTGCTCTTATGAGTCCCGCATGCGTACACACACACACTCTCTTCTGCCAAGTGCTCAAGGAACAACGTTAACTGACGTCATCACTGTACTGTATTCTGCATTTCATGCACCCATGACAGACTGACGAGTGACAAAGCAACCCACCTGTGCTCTTAAACTTTGTCTATTGCACACAGACCTGTCCTGCCATCTGACCTTTCCTTTTCCTCTATCAGTATATCCTCCCTGTGTCTGGGAGAAAGATTGATCGATTTGATTTTGTATGTGTTTGTACCGAAATCTTCATCTCTTCTTTCTCTCTCTACATTCCATGTTGTATTCAGACATTGCTTCTTTATGTATTGTTTACTTATTTGGAATGGCCCAATTTTTCATGACATCTGGACAATGATCAAGAATACATTTATTATTCAATCAAACCTTGTGTCTTACCTGTATGTGTTTGCTGGAAAACTCAAAGGTGCACCAGACATGGGTTTTAATAAGATGAATGTGAGTCAGCATGGACCTCTAACCATATTGTAAATTACAGTCATGTAAATAGTTTAGGGACGAAACAGGATAGAAGTACATTATTTGAAATGGATAGTTAGGTTTTTTGTGGGGTTATATTTTAAGAAAGCTTCCCAGAAATGTTTAGTGTCAGACTGAAACGAGGAGGCTTGAGGAAGCACTCTAATGAAGGGTGAGGGCCAAAGACCATGGCATTAATGGTTAGGGTTGTAGTGGTTTAAATTGGGCTAAAAGTTTGTTTTTGGAAAATAACTATATTTTAATGAAAATATGGTGGCCAGGTCCAAATAAAAACTATGCAGGATTAAACATATTGCTTCTCTAGTCAAGACAAACTTGACTAATGTGGCTGCTGTTGAGGAACGGTCTGATCCAGACTCTACGGACAATGCTGGTATTGTGGCAGTAGTAGCTTGGTTGTGAAGGCATTGGGTTACTGTTCAGAAGGTTGCAGGTACAAATCCTAGCACCACACCAAGCTGCCACTGAGCCCTTGAACAAGACCCTTAACCCTCAACTTTTCAGCTGTATCCTGCTGTAGCTGTACGGTAAGTTGCTGGGGATATTTAAAAAAATGTATATAGGTTAATGCAAGCTTCTACTCCCTCCCCTGGTGTTTCAAAGGGCATCGTGGTAGGATTCATATGTAATTAAAAAAAAAAAAAATGAAATAACACCCCCCCCCCCCCCCCCCCTTTTTTTTTTTGATTACCTAATCTCCAAATGTGAGAGATGCATAGTTTTGTTCCCTGTAAGGAATACTGTAACCAATAGTATGCATCAAAAACTAGGGTGCAGTCAGAAACTAATAGCTGAGGGTAAGTGACTCTTCCCCCCCCCCCCCCTTTTTTTTTTTGGGGGGGGGGGGGCGGTTTGGACAAAGCATTTGTCCAGCCCACCAGTAGGGAAGTGGTTCAAATGTGGTGTGCTCATGGAGAGGTCATTTTTGTAAACAGGAGAGCACCAGCAGCTGATGGAAAATGAAGGTTCTGCAATCGATTCAGGTTTCCCATCAGACGTAGTCTGTGCTGCTGTAGTACAGTGATGATGCTTTGGATGATGGATGAATAGAACTGTATAATTTCCCAGGATGCATGTTAATCTAGTTACACTGGCTTTCAGCGCCTGGATGTGCAGTCAGATGGAGATCTGACAGGTGGCTGGTTTTGCTTCTGTAATTTCCCTTGACATTCCTTGACTTGGAATTTTTAAATTTTTATTTTAAATACAATCCAATTCTATCCCACTGGCACGCATCTTAAAGGTCTGCTCTACCATTTGATTTTTAAAACCTTGGTCATGTGACACAAACTTGGACAAGGTATAATTTTAGCTACATGTTCAATTTAAAAAGCATTACAACTCGGTGCGTCTTTAAAGCACATTTTAATTTGTGTGTAAATGTTTGCGTAAGCTAACCTGAAAGCTCTGCTGGATTTGCAAAACTTGCACAATCTTGTTTTGCTTCGTATTCATATGCGTGCATGTTGATAAATGCCATTCACCTGTAAGTTATTAAGTCTGTGTATGGTTTACATCTGGTGATGTCCCCAAAACTCCATAAAAGGCAAAGCTCACAGAGCAAAAAAAAATTGGGGGGGATTTCAGATGTAGAAATGAATGGTGGGGGGAGGAGTAGTATAACTTTAAAAGTACGAGTAACAGCACCTACTCATGGGTGGGGTTCCCCCCCCCTTCCTTTCACCCCTGAATGTACAGGATTTTCATGGATAACAAATTTCTTGTGTAAATGCTCCTATGAATGATTTTATGAAGTGTTCTGTTCATATCCAGCATGACAAATGAGGCCAACTGGTTTGCTCTGACTAAACTCCATGTAGACCCTCCATTTTGATCATCTTGAAGTGACCAATCACTGATTGTACCCATAGAGGACTGATGTTTCCCAGGTGGGGGGCAATGGAAGATTTGCTTACTCCAAAAGAGAAATTCAGTTGCTTTGTGCACTGCAATATGACATGAGGTCACTGGAGTGAGCTAATGATGAAGTAAAAAAAAAAAAATGGCAGCATGACTGACTGACCTGAGACTGGTAAAGCTTTCTTGTTAAATTCATGTTGTGAATTGTTTACACATGGCTCAAAGCTCAACTGGCTACACAGTACATGTGCCCTTCAACACATGACTTCTATAGTAGCATTAGCCAAACCTAAATACAGTACTGTGCCAATTCCACTAGTTACACAGTACTTGGCCTAGTTAATGGCACCTCGCCCACACTAGTTATTTAACTTGTAGCCAATGATCCTAGCAAATTAGACGATATTAAGGTACCACCAGGACTCCCTGACTAACTAACTACCAGGCTTCAAATAGTCCCGGTGGTTTTTTTTTTTTTTAAATGCAGTAAAAAGGTCTGTTGTGGTTGGGGGATCATGTTGATGCACTTTAACATCTAGAGGGCAGTATAGAGCTAATTCAGTTCATGTTGGAGTTCACTTTTTGATATCTCAGATTTAAGTAATTTCTTTCTTGTTTCATTTTGGGTATCAAATTTCTCATGTTTCTCCTAAAATTCCTTAAGAAATATAATTGGATGGAAAAATTAAAGGATTCAAAGCAGCATGAAGGGTTATGCCTGGTATCAGCAGGATTCAATTGAACACGAGGGAACGTTGCATCACCTGGGAGCTCGTAAGAAAACTCACTTCGCAGCCATTGGTCACTAGTTTTATTCAGTCAAGTTATTTTCCCAGTACTGACCTAAAGAGCTGCATTATATGCAATGGGACAGTGATCCTGATGTGGTGGCAGCTGGTAGCCTTTCAAACAGGGGACGCTGGTCGGTTACGACATTTCCAGATTTAAAAAAAAAAAGAAAAAAACACATCAATTTTGCCCATACTCTTGCTTCTGATCTGGCTGATTGTTGGCAGGGTCACAAACTGAAATAACAGGTTATTTTGGCCCATTAGCCTACTGTCCAATATACATGATGGTGGTGTTGGGGGGGGGTGTTATATTTTAACATTTTATATTTTAAAATTGTGGCATGTTTAAAAATTGATCATTATTGAAAGCAGCTCTTTGTCAGGAACCTCAGCAGTAACAGCAGAGTGTTCTGGAATAGGCACAAGCACTGACCTTGGGGAGCCAAACATAGAGCTGGGTGCCACATTTCATTCAATGACACTTTCCCTATATTTTACTTATTTTGACTGAGATGTTTTATTGACAACTTTGATAACTCTTCACTTTCAATCCAGGTCTGTAGTGTGAAATGTTCTCGGCTGTGTTTTTGTTTAAAAATGTTTTCCAAATTGTAGCTGTGTTTAATTCATATCCAGAAACATATATATTCCAATATAATATACTCAGCATAAACATTTTAAATAGATTCTATATTTTTGGTCCATCCATGACACATTACTAAAGTAGCCTATTTACTGTTGATGTGGGTCACTTGCTGTTAGCCAATTCACTTTCTCGTACCAGGAGAGCTGAAAGGAACGAGTATTATTCCCTACCTTTTTCACCAAGTCATTTTGAGGCGTTGGTCTACCCTGCTCTTTAATTTTTTCCTTGAAAGGAAGACTGGCAAATGGCTTTGCCAAAATTAAATCAACAATGCTTGGCATCCGTGCGCAGCTTTCTTGCTAGCTGACTAGCCCCCTCAAGTTCAGTCACTCAAACGAAATTTCTGGAACTAAGATGGCAAACTTGACAACACTATATTTACACTTTATTTACAATGAAAATATATACAAACTAAAAAAGCTGGTAGAAACTGTATGTAATGAATGAAATCGAAATGTAAGCTGATCTCTTGCAATACACCACACCACTTGCGAATCTGCATGGGACTGAACTGAAATTCACCACTGCCTGTCTATATTTGAAACGAGCTGTCAATCAAAGAAAATATCCGGCCGCTTTCACCAATCGCCAGTCTCCTCGCAGAAACTGCCATGTCCCTCCCACTGTGAGGCTGGGAGTCCGTGGGTGGGCATTTTCGCAGTATTTGTCCAATAACCGTCTTGCATTTTGAGATTGAAAAGTGCATAGCTCCCAAATGCCAGTGAAGTCCACTGAGGCTGGGCTGCATCGCGCTGTCACGAGGGGGAAAAACTCACGCACACATTAGGCGAACTGAGGAAAGTTATAACGGAATGATTTCGCACTGTAGTTGGGTTGAGCACATATATTTCTGAGTCTGGATCTGAAATGGCAATGTTATAAGGTCGGCTATAACATAAGCCTAGCGCAATTCATCCTCCACGATGTTCGTCATTTTTAGAGGAGGCTGAGCCTCCTTCGTTGTCTTGGAGCAATCGCCCGTGTCCTAATGGACCAAACTAGTCACCCCCTCATGCAGCTGGGTCCAAGTGGTCAGGTTGAAGCTTGGGCCATTGGAGGGGGGGAAAAAGTGACTTGATTTTTACTTCATTCATTCAGAACCTGATCAGCATTCTGGTGGCTTAAACTTTTTTTTTTTTTTAAGTGTTCTGGAAAATGCACCTTTTGTGCAGCTCCATAGTGCAGTGGTTGGCACAGTCACCATCTGTAAAGAAGGTTCTCAGTTTGAACCTGCTGGTTGACCTGGGGCCTTTCTTCGTGGAGTTTCTTCTCGTGCCTGTAGGAGTTTCCTCGAGGTGTTCCGGTTTCTTCCCACAGTCCAAAGACATGTGGATTGTCAATCAGCTACTCTAAATTGTCCATAGTCAAGGAGCGTGAAATAGCTGTCCGTGATAGACCAGTAACCTGTCCAGGATGTACTCACCTCGTCTAAGGTCAGCTGGATGACTGCAATGGAGAAGTGGTATTGAAAAATGAATGATGACCAGTTTGTGATACAACCCCAAATCAGGAAATAGTTGGGGTGTTTTATATTGAAATTGAAACCAAAAATGATCTACAAATACTTGACCTGTCTTGCACTCAAAACAACACGGCACAGCATGATTGTTTTACTTCATGACCCCCCCCCCCCCAAAAAAAAAATGCGCACACTTCAATTTTTATTCTTGCAACTTCTTTTTTTTAAAGTGGGATGGTAAAGCATTTACAAAGTGGTAAATGTGGCTGTTCCTTTTTTTTTTTTCACATAAAGATGTTTACAGACTGAAGACACCAACTGATGGAGTGTTTCAGAGGTTATTTTGTCCCATTCTGTCGGCAACATGCCTTAAGGTGTGCAACAGTACGGGGTCGTCTTATTTTTCATTTCAAAATGCTCCACACATCCATCCTCTATTGGACAGGCATCCTCTTCTTCTACAGCACTGCCTTTGTAATGCGTCCAGAATATGGTTTTGGATTGTCTTGTTGAAATCACTGGGAAAGATTTCTTCTTGAAAGGTAGCAATCGGTACATTTTAATGCAGAAAAGTACACCATCACAAGTATAAGTGCCCATTCCCAAAAGCACTGGCACAATCCCATACCATGACTGACAGACCCTGGCTTTTGGATTTGTTGCTGGTCTGGATGCTTCATTTCATCTTTGGGTTGGAGCACACAGTGCGTTTTCATGCAAGAAAGATCTGGAGTATGGATTCATCTAACAATAATACACTTTTCCACTGTGTGGTGATCCATCCCAGGTGCCTCCTATGGTACTTTTCATATATAATCACGAACATGATCATGCTGACCTATTAAAAGCAGTAATAAATTGACTGACTGGAATGATCATGACTACAGTCAGGAAATTGAGCGTGATCTTATGGAAAGGATATTGCTGAATATTTTTTCCTTGGTCATTCTGAATTGCGTATTATTGTGGTGGCTCTGCACTTGCATCATGTATCAGCTTTGAATCACTGTACACTAAACATCACATTGTGGTGTTAGCTCTGCACCTGTAGTGTGTATCAATCTTGTGCTGATTTGGCTGCATTTCATTGTGGATCATGTACACTCAATGTTTGAATACACTCTTGGGAGGGTTGAGCTGAACAAGTTTCCACGACCCTCTGAGCCCAGAGAAGTCAACAGCACTTCTGGACACCATTAACAGAAGGCTTCCTTTTTGCACAGTACAGTTGTAACTGACATTTGTGGATGTAACTCCATAGTGTGGTGCTTAACAAAGGTTTGCCAAACTAATCCCGAGCCCATGTGGTGACGTCAGCTCCAGATGAATGACCTGTTCTTGGTGCAGTGCCATCTGAGGGCTTGGAGATCACAGGTGTTCAGCTTAGGCTTGTACCCTTGCACTTTACACACCTAAATGATTCAAGGAATTATTTCAGTGCACCATAGACGGTGAAATATCGAAGTCCCTTCCTGTCTTTCTCAGCCCATCTTTGCTACTCAAAGATTAGGCCTTTCCTGGATGCTGATCTTTTACAATCACCTGTTGACTTCACCAGCAGGTGATTTTTATAATCACGATTGGGTACAATCGTCCGCTCAAATCACATCGTTATTTAAATGGTTTACCTCATTACTAGCTGTAAACGGAAGGTGTTGCAGGAATGAATGTACAGTATATTAAGAAATGAAATGAAGTTGACCAGACAAAACATGAAATATCTTTGGGTTCATCCTGTCTACAATGAAGTACAAGTCAACTTCAAAATCACTGCTTTCTTTTTGTATTTGCATTTTTCCATACCATCCCAATATTTTCTGGGTTATAAAATCCCACTCGTGAAATAACTCAAAGGTGCAATCAAAAACAATACCTCAAAATGGGTGGAGAACGGGGTCAGGTTTCCTCGGAGTGTGTGTGGGGGAAAGGGATTAAAAAAAAAATCTCCCATTAACAAAGTCAAGTTTAAAAAAAAAATGGAAAGGGAATTGAAATCTCCAACTACAGTGATTTATGTTGTAAAAAGAAATGTATTCTGAATATAATGCTTTATACTAAATCAACTTGCTCATAAAAAAAAACCTAAGAAAATGTGGATAACATGCTCAAATACTTTGTATTCCAACGTCTAAAGACAATAACTTTATTTGGCTTCTAGTGTACGTCTTACAAATGCTAGTGTATGTAATAAATACGTTTTGTTACACCTCTTTCCGAGTATTCAGACTAGCGCTCCAAAGTGTACACTTGAGAGATGTTAGTAAATTAAAGTCAACCGAACATTTTACGAAATGTACTATGAATATTCTTATAATAAACTCCAGTAGTAGTTTTGAATGATCTTGACAGAATTATCTTGAAAGACCTGGGGTGGCTTCTCAAAAGCCTCTTAATGCTAAGAGCATCTTAACTAGGAGAGAGAGAGAGAGTGTTCATTGTGCTGCTCACTCTACCATTTAACAATGATCTTTGTGCTGCGACACTTTTGGGAAACTCTAGATGCAAAGTATCTTGTTTCAACAAGCAAAACCTGAATCTCACCTTTATTTCTGTTTGATCATGTGGCCATCTGGGAGAAACTAGAAAGAAAACGAAAAGGTCGTGTTCCTCTGAGGAGCAATTTTTGAATCCTCATTTGTGTAAAACATGCTGGGAGAAGTGTGTGTGTGTGATAAACACATTAACATTGGTTAAACTAGTATAACATGCTGCCTAAGATTATTTTTCCCTTTCAGAGCTCTTAACCGTAACACAGCTCTAAAACTGGTCCCATGTTGGCCCTCACATCTCCGTGTCCCAGTATAAACTTTACCTTTAAACTTGACTTGTACGTGCAGTTCAAGATCAGGATGAGCTTCTCTCTTTGGAATGTCCAAACTGGGGATCATTTGCCTGACTGGGCACGTTTAATTAGGCATAATTTTAATGAAACTTTTTTCTGGCAGAAGAGTAAGATTCCCCTTTTTGGATAATCAATTCTTTGTTCCTTTGACAATGTCATTTGGCAGGTTTTCCATGATCCTTTGATTTAAGACACAGGACGCACTGAGCAGTTAAACAAGGGCACACAGGATTAGGAGGCAGATGGGGAAAATTCTTGATCAAGTGAGCCACTCTGTTCTCTTTTTCACCAAGCAAATGTTAATGCGACGTGATGGTACAGCTACTAGTGGCTTTTTTTTTTCCCTGTCACCATTACATTCCATTACTTTTAGTAAAATGCAGTACAGAATGACGTTTGTAGGTCTTACCAAAACTCTATTTTAAAGTAATATACTGTACGATATAGGGCGTCTCCATTTATTGGTAGACTGAGTACAATTGAAATCCTTAACTTTTTGCATTAACAATGTTTGCACCCTGTTTTCTTTTAATAATTGAACATGGCACAGTGTTGCACATTCATGCTTATTTTGCAGTTACATTGTATTTTCAGGTCTTATTCACACCAGTTTTTTTTTTTTTTTTACATTGCATTTAACATTGTGTTCTTTTACTGCTTTGCATGCGACATCAATCTTTCTTGATACAACGTAAATCAACAACAATGTGCTTCCAAATCTTTCTCACACAAACTTTATTTGGGACATCAGTTAAAAAAGAATGACGATGTGCTTTTTCTTTACACCAAGTTGGGAGATTATTAGCGATACCTTCGTGTGTGTGTGTGTGTGTGTAAAAATTAGTAATTCAAGTATCAGTTAGTGATTTTATCGGAGTTCTGGAATGATTGAATCAAGTGACCTTGGTGAATATAAATGCATTATGATAGCATGCACAAGTCCTGCTCTTTCCTATCGTCCTGCCGTCCCTGATAAGAGCACACCTGTTGACTACTGTTTTATCCACACATATATAAGGTTTATATCGATGCTGAACGCTTTCAGGAATAAACCAGCAAATTTTCCATTGCTTTAGGCCTTTAGTTTTCTGTAAGTCTGCTTTGTGACGATGTCCATGGTTAAAAGCGCTATCTAAATAAGACTGAATTGAAATGAATAATGGCTTGCACTGTCCCCAAATCTGACCTCTTTCGAAAGAGCTGGAGAGGACAACCTTTCTTTCTGGACAACCATCAAAAATACTGCCGTTTCATCAGAACAGCCAGGTTCCAGTAAAAAACTTGGTGCATACAAAAACTATCTGGGTGTTCTATAGTCTCAACAGAAACTGGCTACAGCATGATTTTATAGTGATTTATATGTGTTCAAGAAGACCATATACAGTGGTGCTTGAAAGTTTGTGAACCCTTTAGAATTTTCTATATTTCTGCATAAATATGACCCAAACCATCATCAGATTTTCACACAAGTCCTAAAAGTAGATAAAGAGAACCCAGTTAAACAAATAAGACAAATATTATACTTGGTCATTTATTTATTGAGGAAAAGGATCCAATATTACACATCTGTGAGTGGCAAAAGTATGTGAACCTTTGCTTTCAGTATCTGGGGTAACCCCAGTAACAGCAATAACTGCAACTAAACGTTTCCGGTAACTGTCGATCAGTCCTGCACACTGGACTGATGATGTTTTGGGTCCTATTTATGCAGAAATATAGAAAATTCTAAAGGGTTCACAAACTTTTTCAAGCACCACTGTGGATAATGCCCAAGACTAAACAGGGAGGAAAATATGAGCAAGATCATTAGAACATCATGATTTTAAGGAACAGATGTGTGTAATTCATGAGTGAACAAAGACAGAGAAATTGTGTTAAATTGAACTGATCTTAAAATGAATAAACCTAGAGAAATAGAAAATAATGCAACAGCTGTTGCGAGTAAGACTTGAGTATTGAAAACAATCTATGATGTTCTGGAGGCCAAAGGAGGCACAGCATCTTACAAAAATATAAACTCTGTAGAGAGAGAGATTTGATTCTCGGGGTTACAATTCATTCCTCCACTCAGGGTTTACATACTGCTGGATTGCACTCTCCTCAGTTTCCACTAGAGAGCAGGATAAAAAAATAAAGATTAAGCATTTCTTAGTTTGTTTAATTAATGTATTTTGTGTTTAAAAAAAAACTATTTTTATCATATAAATATATTTGCTAATCCCACACCCGTGTTTACATTATTTATGAGTTACTTCGAAATAACTTTTAGCTGTAGTCTAGAGGAAATGTAGAAATCAATTCAGGTTTCCATGAACAGTCCCCAATACTGACCTTCAGCCACTGTATGGATGTTGAGGGCTGTGAGCCGAGCCACCACTTCCTCTGTGCCCTCTACAGAGATGTGTTTAAAACCAGCACAGCCTCCCTCTTCAGTGCAGTAATCAATAAACCTTAACACACACACGTACAGTATGAACAAAATAATACACAGAATTCTACTATGTGACCACTGTCATGCGTCTCTTGCAATCAGTTGATTAGACCTTTCAGAACTACTCTCAGGATTTGGTTTTGAAATTTTTTTTTTTATGCATTCAAAATCAAAGACTTCATATTCAAAGATTTTAAATCACATGTACAGTGATGGTTGAAAGTTTGTGAACCCTTTAGAATTTTCTATATTTCTGCATAAATATGACCTAAAACATCAGATTTTCACACAAGTCCTAAAAGTAGATAAAGAGAACCCAGTTAAACAAATGAGACAAAAATATTATACTTGGTCATTTATTTATTGAGGAAAATGATCCAATGTTACATATCCGTGAGTGGCAAAAGTATGCGAACCTTTGCTTTCAGTATCTGGTGTGACCCCCTTTGTGTAGCAATAACTGCAACTAAACGTTTCCGGTAACTGTTGATCAGTCCTGCACACCGGCTTGGAGGAATTTTAGCCCGTTCCTCCGGACAGAACAGCGTCAACTCTGGGATGTTGGTGGGTTTCCTCGTATGAACTGCTCGCTTCAGGTCCTTCCACAATATTTCGATTGTATTAAGGTCAGGACTTTGACTTGGCCATTCCAAAACATTAACTTTATTCTTCTTTAACCATTCTTTGGTAGAATGACTTGTGTGCTTAGGGTCGTTGTCTTGCTGCATGGCCCACCTTCTCTCGAGATTCAGTTCATGGACAGATGTCCTGACATTTTCCTTTAGAATTCGCTGGTATAATTCAGAATTCATTGTTCCATCAATGATGGCAAGCTGTCCTGGCCCAGATGCAGCAAAACAGGCCCAAACCATGATACTACCACCACCATGTTTCACAGATGGGATAAGATTCTTATGCTGGAATGCAGTGTTTTCCTTTCTCCAAACATAACACTTCTCATTTCATCCGTCCACAAAACACTTTTCCAATAGCCTTCTGGCTTGTCCACATGATCTTTAGCTCGTATAGAGCTTGCAACCTTTATTGCACGAGGTGGCCCACTTTAGATTGTTCCTTCTGGACTAGACAAGGGCTGGAGTGAGCTACGCTGTCAGTGACAGTCTTGTTTTATATTAATATTTAATACATATGGTTTATTGCTTTTTTTTTTTTTTTTTTTGCTTCAGCAAGTCGTCGCTGTCAGTTCAAAACCTGCTATGTGACAACTTAGGTCAATTCTCAAGGATCTTTTTTTTTTTTTTGCAATTTACGCTAATATAATGCTGCAATTTAGCTATTTTGATGGATATTGACCAAGCTAATAATAGAACAAGTAAACTTTTACTGGCTTCTCAGCTTATTTCAGAGTTTTATTCAGTTTTTTACATCTCCTGTAAAAAAGGAAAAATATCACATAGCAGGTTTTGACCTGACAGCAACGAAGTGCTGCAATTTTCTCCTTGTAACATGGATTGTATACAAAAGCATACAGTAGTGTAGTACACATGTTCACTCCTTTTTTGTGTTCATATAAACTTGTATGCTATTTTGTATTTAAATGCATTTTTAAAGGAATGTGAAAGTTCTCCAAGTCAGTAATTCAGTAAAGCAAATTAAATGAAGCACTTAATTAAGAAATTTAATTATCAGTGAATGCAGTTGTGAGTGCAAATGACTGTGCGTACCTGCACCAGGTTGCATCGTTACTGAGAATTACAGGGTTTCCCACAACAATGAGCAGAGACCTGGCTCGTGTCACAGCAACATTGAACCTCTAGAGAGGGGGAGAGTTGAGTTTCTGTGTGAGATTGTGTAAGTACGTATTTGTATGTTTTAATTTGTGTCTGTGTTTCTGTCTGAAGTACCTTTTCGTTTTTAAGGAACCCAATGTTGAAAAAGGAGTCTAATTGGAGGTATTTATCAGTGCTGCGGACAGTCGATACAATGATCACCCTCCTCTCTTGACCTTGAAACTCCTCCACTGAGCCCACCTGCAAAACACACACACACACACACACACACAGACAGTCTCTTTGATAGTGCTGTGAGGGAGGAGTAATCACGAGGTACTAAAGGCTACACCATGGCCACAGCAAACCGAAATGAAATGCTCTCGGTGTCACCTTCAGATGTTCAATGTCCTTGAAGCTTTTCAGGTCTTTATCACGTTGTCTGATGGCCTGCTGCAGTTTTTCCACCTGTGACCCAACACAAATACACACACAAAGATGCACACAATGAGAGGAGTGAACATGTTATCTGGCTCAACAATTTGAAAAACATCAGACTGAATCTTTATTTCTTAATTTCAATTTACACTATTGTTAACGGCGGCACGGTGGTGTAGTGGTTAGCGCTGTCGCCTCACAGCAAGAAGGTCCTGGGTTCGAGCCCCGGGGCCGGCGAGGGCCTTTCTGTGCGGAGTTTGCATGTTCTCCCCGTGTCCGCGTGGGTTTCCTCCGGGTGCTCCGGTTTCCCCCACAGTCCAAAGACATGCAGGTTAGGTTAACTGGTGACTCTAAATTGACCGTAGGTGTGAATGTGAGTGTGAATGGTTGTCTGTGTGTCAGCCCTGTGATGACCTGGCGACTTGTCCAGGGTGTACCCCGCCTTTCGCCCATAGTCAGCTGGGATAGGCTCCAGCTTGCCTGCAACCCTGTAGAAGGATAAAGCGGCTAGAGATAATGAGATGAGACTATTGTTAACACTACATCTTAATATTTTTAAATATTTTTGCAGAGGGGAACCGTCAGGGCCTTCGAGGCCTTCAGAGAAGGCCCAAACGTATCAGCATTTAATTTGTTGTATTTAATTTCTTTCATAATTTCATTACAATTATTCTCTTCTAATTTAAATTTGGCCTCATTTTCTATCAAATTTGCTTCTGAAATGAAAGGGTTGCTGTCCTGAAAACATTAAAACAGAGTCATCAATGAGATTTTTTTTGTTTGTTGTCTCGAGGCAGAGAAGAGTTTAGAGCCGACTCACTCGCTGGTTAGGACTTCATTGCCGTGACAGTGTATGTTTATGTAGGAAGTGACATCTGAATTAACCAATCAGATTTTGATTTATAGTGGGAAGGACTAAAAGCTAGCTGAATCGTAAGTCAGCGCAGCAGTGAAGTAACCTTCCAGCCGGTGTAGCGTTCATCAGTAGTTAGCGAATGCTAATAAAGCGATCAAGCCAGTGCTAACTGAGTGGAAGTAGCACAGGCTAACAACCGAGAAACTAAGATTTCTGTCTCCAGACTCTTCTTCCACGCACGCTCGCCACAGTATTTTTCACTCAGACTTAAGTATTCGTTTCTCTCTGTAATTTAATTTTAAAAGTAATTTTACTTTTAAAATTAACATCAACAACTACACACAATGGAGCTACCTGGCACGCTGCTGCTAATTCCTTGCAAAATCCTTTGTCGTGTTGCTTTTTTTTGTTGTGTCTGGCTAAGTTTTGGCTGAGCTCAAGTCCCAGCTCTAATGGTAACTTACTACTCACAATGATACTGCAAGCTGGCCTAGTGGTTTGCGTATCTGCCTCTTGACCAGGAGACTGTGAGTACTCCTTGTGGTCGGGTCATATCAAAGCCCATCATAAAAATAGTGCCTACTGCTATAGGAAGGACTTTGGCTTCATATTCATCTCATCTCATTATCTCTAGCCGCTTTATCCTGTTCTACAGGGTCGCAGGCAAGCTGGAGCCTATCCGAGCTGACTACGGGCGAAAGGCGGGGTACACCCTGGACAAGTCGCCAGGTCATCACAGAGCTGACACATAGACACAGACAACCATTCACACTCACATTCACACCTACGGTCAATTTAGAGTCACCAGTTAACCTAACCTGCATGTCTTTGGACTGTGGGGGAAACCGGAGCACCCGGAGGAAACCCACGCGGACACGGGGAGAACATGCAAACTCCACACAGAAAGGCCCTCACTGACCACGGGGCTCGAACCCGGACCTTCTTGCTGTGAGGCGACAGCACTAACCACTACACCACCGTGCCGCCCGGCTTCATATTATACTCAATGAATTCATACTATCATACTATACTATTCATTTTAATTAACATGCTTATTAATATTTGTTAGTTAATGAACAAACCATGAATTTGCAGTTAAATTCTCTGCCACTTCTCTTCCAGTTAAAAACTGTTATCTCTCTGATGTGCACAGGGACACACCAGGACACAGTAACATTCACCCTGCGATGTTACGTGGCTGACCACCTTTACAAATATCTTGAGTCATCTCAATATGCCTCCATTTGAGTTCGTACATATCTGTACTTGTGAATGGATAACCTAAGGTGGATGTAAATACCAGGTGTGAATGTGGCTCTCCTGGTTGGTGAGTGCTCATTCCTACCTGTTTCCTGTAGGGGGTAATGATGCCGATGTCTTTGGGTGAGATCTTGGCAATGCCTTTCTTGCCCTGCGTCAGCAGCAGTTTCTTCAGGTAGTCAACAACAATGGCGATCTCATTGGTGTTGAAGAAAGATGGACTGTTTAATTCACGCTCATCCTTTCCGAGCACACCATGAAAAATCAGAGGGAAATCCTGACAAACAAAGAAAACAACTGATATTGAGAAAACACTGACAAATGAATACATACAAAGTGCACGTAAGGTTCATATTGATGTCACTTGAAGTGAACCCGAACACTGACTCACAGAGATTCTTAAAAAAACAACAAAAAAAAGGGTGTTGACAATACTGTGACTCACTTGACTTAGCAAAAAATATACATATAAACAAACCAGAAGAACCGGTCTCTAAAATAACATTTTGAGGAAGTATGTGACACTAACGGGGGGGGAACTCCTGTAAAGACTCCACTGGCTGAGCAAACATGCAGTCACGTCTAGTGAATATGAATTAACTGGTAGTTCAGGTATTCACACTGGCAGTAACAGTGGCTGAAAGTTATTCATTTAAATTTGAATGTTGTTGGCAGGAAACTGAGTGTTTATTGGTGATGAAAAGTGGGCAGGATGAAATACGCAAGAAGGTTCAGTGGAGTTTAACTTGCAAATGACTTGTAAATCAATGTAGTGCGCAAGAGAGACTGTGGTATTGTTCTTTTTTCCTCACTGCTGTCAATCTGCAACTCTGTCAGCTCAACAGGAGGCTGTGGGGCTTGCTCTCGAGAAGTTTAGTAATAAACATGTTCAATAATATCATTCAAAGATGCGCCACAGTCAGTACACAATGCAGGCAATGGCAGGGGGATTACCCAAATGCACAAATGTAAGGATAGTCCAGAGTCAGAATACAATGGCTTAGATTTATTAATCGAACAGTAAGGATGCTATACACCTGATCATTTATGCAGTTGTCCAATTAGCCAACCAGGACGTCAAGGACGTAGTAGCTCATCTGGCCTGCCATCAAAACAACCATGACGACCAAAACAAACAGAACTGAAATGTGACAATGTGAGAGAAGACCAACCTCCACAACAAACTGATTACAACAGGAAAATCAAAATGATTAAATTTTGTTCCCCGAGGGAAGATCTATCCAAAACGTCGATCAGATCTTAACTGAGAGGAGATACAATTCTAGTCAGGAGAAAATTTGTTAGCAAAAAAATTGACAGTACAATGACCAAATGTTGTACAGAAGGTCTAGTTCTTTCAAATCAAACAATCACAACAGAAATCCACTGAGAACTGAAAGAGACGCGATTTAACTGAAAATAAACAAAGTTGTAAACAAATTGTTGATTTCCTTGTTGTAAACAGTCACCAAGTTTTGTTCCCCGAAGGAAGATCTACCCAAAACATCAATCAGAACTGAAATAGGATGAGAACTGTGAGAGGTGATACAATTCTAATGAGAAGTCCCAAAATTCGTGAAGTTGACCTAATTAGTAGTTCGTTAGCAAAAAATTTGACAACACAATGACCAAGTGTTGTGCAGAAGGTCTAGTTCTTTCAAACGAAACAGTCGGAAGTGAAATCCATTGAGAGGTGAGGGAGGAGATATGGTTTAACTGAAAGTAAACAAATTGTTTACAACAGGAAAATCAACAAACAAACGACCAGGTTTTGTTCCTCAAGGGAAGATCTACCTAAAACATCGATCAGAACTGGAATCGATTGAGAAATGAGTGAAGATAAAATTCTAGTGAGAGGCCTGGAAAATTCATTAATTTGGCCTAATTACTAACTCGTTAGCAAAAAATTTGACAAAACAACGACCAAGTTTTGTGTGGAGTGATGAGTTCTTTCAAACAAAACAATCAGAACGGAAGTCCGTGGAGAATTAACGGAGGGGATACAATTTAACTGAATTGTGGATGACGGACGGATGACATGCCACAGCAACTGCTTATCGGCCTTATGGCCAGATGAGCTAATTATTTGCCACTAGCGCAAAGCATAAAATCATGCAGATACAAGTCAAGAGCTTCAGTTACTGTTCATATCAAACATCAGAATGTACAAAAGTGTGGGGTGTTGTGGCTCAGGCGCCATACCATAAATCCGGGGACCCGGGTTCGATTCCGACCCGAGGTCATTTCCCGATCCCTCCCCATCTCTCTCTCCTGCTCAATTCCTGTCTCTACACTGTCCTATCCAATAAAGGTGAAAAAAGCCCAAAAAAATCTTTAAAAAGAAGAATGTAGAAAAGTGTGATCTTTGTGACTTTAACCGTGACATGACTGTTGGTGCCAAATGGGTTGGTTTGAGTATTTCAGAAACTGCTGATTATCTGAGACTTTCACACACAACAGTCTCTAGAGTTTACACAGAATGGTAAAGTCACAGAGATCACATTTTTCCCCATTCTGATGTTTGATGTGAACATTACCTGAAGCTCTTGACCTGTATCTGCATGATTTAATGCGTTGTGATGGTGTCGCATGCTTGGCTGATTCGATAACTGCAGAAATGTACAGGTGTTCCTATTAAAGTGGATGGTGAGTGTATATGAAATGTTTAGCCCTTTACCCCCCTTCGTGCAGTTCTTTGGACACGGCTATGGACCAAAACAGCCAGTCTGGGAGTGTCTGAAAATCTGTGTCTGTCTTGGTCTCGTGAACTCAAACACAGTTCAACTGCAGTGAGAGAGCGATTCCACCATGAATCGACCAAACTGCAGGAAATGGTGTTTATTTTGGGTTGCATGAAGTGCAGTGAGCTAAACTCAACCGGGAGGCACACACTGAGCCAAAGGATAAAGCTGTAGGTTTGCATAAATATGCTATGTCTATTTGGACCCATAAACAAATAGAATAAATAAAAGCAAAATGTGATTCACAGAATGTCTGAAATGAGTTATTTATATAATTAGTTTGTATCTTATTATTTATCTTAGTGTTCTCTATGCTCTTGTAATATTTGTGATTTCTACTCATACTTTTTGGTATTTCTATCACCATATTTCTGACCCAAGAATGAAATTCATTTAGTATGATTTCAGTCTAACACACCTACTTTACCCGTTTATTTAATTATGTGCAATACGAAAACAAACCAAACAGCAAACAACCCAAAAGTATTACTCTTGCTCTGATTTGGACTTGGGGAACTGGACTAATAGTTGTGAAAGTGCCCTAGGACTTTGCAAGCGATTGATTCAACCAGGCATTTCCAGAAAGAAAAAAAAAAACATTGCTAAAACCATTACTCAAGAAAGGAATTACGTAAGGTTAAAAAAAACAAAGAAACAAACAAACAAAAAAACTTGCTGGTGTGAGCACAGAGTAATGGATGTTAATTGCAACTCTGCAGGAAACTTTCTCTACATGAGTACACTTTACTGTAGGGGCGTAATGCAGTGACACTATCTGTATTTATGTCTGAATATTCATATCTGTATTTAGATTTAAAGGCAAAGTGGGTGTGGCCTACTCCACAATGTTCTGACAGTCATTGCTCAACCTCAGCCACATCACTCGAGTTCATAATTGATCTCAACTGGAGATGGTCCATTGTTGTTTAATCCTGCGTACATTTATTATTTTTGCTTGTACCTGCCTGCAATAATTTCTAAAGAAAAGGTATTCCCAAAAATATAAATGAATTAATAGCCTATTTTAAAGGGCTGATGACACGAACATGACTCTATGCAATTTCTTAAATAAACTATACAACATGGCAAACATGTTAGATTTCTGTTATAATTACGTGAAAAGAAGCTGTTGTTACGCGAATATCCAACTTTTAATTGCACAGCGCAAGAAAACTGGCTCCGTGGCTCGCGGCCATGCTGTGACGTCAGCGGAAGAACACGCTGCGGTTCACTGGCTGTTCTACTCTGGTTCTACTCAATGGAAATGGCGCATGAAAACACCGGTGAACTCTCTAGTGCTAGCTCTTCCTCTTCTGGGAGTCTAGAATTGTGTTGATCTCTTCTGAATAGAATCTATGATAGCCTACCCTCTTTACCCTTTGCCTCTCGTTGCTAGGCGACAGTTACATGAAAGCCGCAAGCTTTCACAAGCAAATACATGACTGATATCATGCTGACTTTATGATTACATTTATGATTATCATGAATGTGTACTCTATGATGTGTACTCTATGAGCGCTCTGGAGCGAGTCACTTCCAAGATGGCCGCGCAGACCGCATGGTTACTATTTTTAGCATCATGTCGGAGCACTCTATAGCTCTACGTACCTTTATCTTATGTTGTTTCACAACACATGTTCTGACAGGAGGACTGTCTTTGGAGGAGTCGCCTTGTCCCAGGCGACTGCTGGATCCGGCATAGCTACTAGTAGACCCCCTCCGGAATACTGTAGGCAGTGTTGCCAGATACTGTTCAAAACCCACCAAAATGCACTTGAAACCGCCCAACTGGGCGGGAAACCACCCAATCTGGCAACACTGACTGTAGGCACTGCTGATGGTAGTAACACACGTTTGTGCTGAACTGCACACCCAAGAGATTCTTTTAAGCTGGGAAGGGTGTCAAAACAATCCAAATCGAAGTTTTCAGAGCACAGGACGGACGTTGGTGAGGGCTCCCACTTGTCACGAGTGCGCCTGACTTGCTTCACCCACTTCGCATGCAGCTCGGGATCTCTGGGAAACTTGAAATAAACTTACCCCATCCTTGTGGGTTTTGGAGCAAAAGCCGGCAACACAACGCGAAGGCATAATAACTATATATATATATATATATATATATATATATATATATATATATATATATATATATAGTATAATAATACTAATAATGACAAACTGAACACCTGTCGCATCAACAACAAACTGGTAAGTTAGGAGGAAGGTTCTTTCACTGACGTCATATAGCTCCTCCTCCTCATTCGTCTCCTGGGTGCTGCAGCCCCGTCAAATTTGCCCAAATAGCCGCGTTTTTTATCATAACTTGTAAAATAGGCGCCTTCGTGAATTAATATATGGATCATCGGGAATTACTTTTTATGTTATAAAACATCGCCAAAGATGTCAAAAACGTGTCATCAGCACTTTAAACTATCGCAACCTTGACCAGGCGGTTACTAAGCTAAGAATGCTGTAAATTCATCGTTCAGTGCCGAACATTCATGTTAATGAACGTGGTCTGTGTTTGAAAGTAATAATCTCACCTGTGCACAACTTTGTGGTTGTGTCCCATGGGATAACAGTCTCAAAAAAAGTAATGAATTAAAACATTGTATGTTTTTGAATTTTGCAGTCATGCAAGCCTGTATCTCACCGTTTTGGGCAGGTGTTCCCAGTTGCAGTAGAAGTTGGTACTGAATTCATCTGCACATGGCTTCAGCTCTCCGTCATAAAACATCTCATTAGGAGTTTTCAGGATTGCCTTGTGAGACCTGCATGTGATCACAGTGGAAAACACCGTTGTCAAGAGAAGCAATGAATTACATAACTTCCAATCAAAAGAGATATATATAGGCAAGCTGGACATAACCTGTAGTTGCACAGTAGTTTGGTGACATAGTTACTATTGAATCCAGTATCTGTTTTCTTATAGAGTGGATTTTGAGTCATCAGCCTCTCCAGAAGAGACAGACCTTCAGATATGGAAGAGAGCTTAGAGTGAGACTGGGTAGATAGAGGCAGGAAATACTATAGTGATCAGTGTGTGATATATATATATATATATATATATATATATTCTAGTTCCAAGTGTGAAATAAGAGCACCTCACCCAGGCCATATTTGATAGCATATGGAGACCTTAGAATCGGTCCAAGCTGCTTCGGATCTCCGGCCAGCACCAGCTGCCCTGTCTCTGCACGCAGCAAACCTGCACACACACAATTCACACTCTAATACCTTACTGTACACACATACAGACCAAGCACAGTACCATGAAGTTAGTATTCCAGTCTATCAATTAGTATATTTCTTACCAGCTATAGCAATAATGGTCTCACACTCCACTGCATGGCCAGCTTCATCCACAAAGATATGAGTGAAATGACCAGCAGGTAACCCACCACTGACCAGCCTGTGTACACACACACGCACGCACACATACACGCACACACTTAAAAACTGTAAAGAGAATGAGGAAACTTCTTTTTAAACAGGTAGTCCTAAGGCCACACCAATTTAATTAGTTGGTTCTCTGATTTTTTCAGGAAAAATATGAAGCGAGCGAGCGAAATAAAAATAAAATTTAAAAAATGCTCTGATGGTAAAATTAGTGGTGGAAATAGAGGGCTTTCATAATAGAGAAACAAAACAAAGACAATATATTATTGTTACACATTTCATATGGCTCTTTTAATAGCTTATCTTATTTCCACCCATATGCATTAAGGATCTCATCTCATTATCTCTAGCTGCTTTATCCTGTTCTACAGGGTCGCAGGCAAGCTGGAGCCTATCCCAACTGACTATGGGCGAAAGGCGGGGTACACCCTGGACAAGTTGCCAGGTCATCACAGGGCTGACACATAGACACAGACAACCATTCACACTCACATTCACACCTACGCTCAATTTAGAGTCACCAGTTAACCTAACCTGCATATCTTTGGACTGTGGGGGAAACCGGAGCACCCGGAGGAAACCCACACGGACACGGGGAGAACATGCAAACTCCGCACAGAAAGGCCCTCGCCGGCCCCGGGGCTCGAACCCGGACCTTCTTGCTGTGAGGCGACAGCGCTAACCACTACACCACCGTGCCACCCTGCATTAAGGATAATTGAAAATAAAAGTCTGAAACAACAGTCTTGTGACTAATAGCATTAGAACGACAAGATCGCGCTGTTTCACCAGATATGCGGACGGTAGCCTATGTGACTAAAACTCCGCGATCAATTTAACCGAGATGAATATTCATCAACGTGCCCTCTTGAATTTCGACACACCTGTCAAAGATTTTACGCTTCTGTTTGCTGAATATCCTAACAATCACAAATGCAGGATTCCCCTCCACAGGCATGTTTCTTCCACAAGTCTTTATCTAAAGTGAAAGGGGTGATTTGATTGGCTTTTGACGTCACGTGACCTCAACCTGCAGTCTTCAGAATTTTTTTTTTTCATTTTTCATTTTCTCCAAGCGGCAATTCCGAGAACCAACTAATCGAATTGGTGTGGCCTAAATGACATCTGTATATTTTAATGAAGAACTGCAGTAATGATCACTGTAAGGGACGTTTACCTGCCAGCTGTAACCACAGTGGTGACCACAATCCGATATTCCATCAACTCTTCTTTACGTGGAAACTCAAACGCATCACCTTTAAGATTACAAGCGTCCTACAGAAACAGAAAACACACATAAGCATAACCGCACACTGTATAGTCTAGTAATGCTCTATGAACACAAACATCAAAACTGGTACCTGTCATAAAAATGAGCAAAAATGAACTTTTTTTTTTTTTTTTAAATAAAATTGTTTTAGAAGCAGCCCAGGAAAACCATTTACATGGTGACATTTTATCATGGTGTACTCTTTCCTTTAACTAAAATGTACTTCTCTTTTATGGACTCTATCAATCAGAGGTTCTAGTAGTTTAAAGTCTGTTTATCTTAAAAAAAAAAGTGAAAAGGGAGAAAACTGTCTTTAAATATTCCACTTAGACACACCAATATGCTGACTGTCTGCAGCAATTACAATGTAGTAGTTTAATTTGCAGTTTTTCCGCAGTAATAAAACATAATGACAAAATGACCACTTACAATTCATAACAAATAATTACTTTGGATAAATGTTCCATTTGCTATTCTAATTTAAATGTTACACATTTGTCCGCTGTCATCTTGCCTCTACATTGTAATCAACAATGTGTGCGATCCAAGATGATGTGACAGCTAGTATTTAAACCATTTACAAAATTAATTTATTACACATATGTCTATTTTACTATGAAGCATAAGCAATAGTTTAATCAAAACAATTTGATGCAGACTTTATGCTTGCCATGTTTATTCAACTCCCTCCTCCTCTACTTAATGTGATGTTTAGGCCCCCGTCACACTTATTCGGAATTAGCAGGAATCGAGCAGAACCAGCCGGAATGAAAAATTTTTCAAAATTTGTGCCACATTCGGGTGGGAATTTCAAACTGACCAACATTCTTACAGCTTTGTAAGAATGCCATTCGAATACTTAGAATGCACTTCGAACCCGCCTCGAATGATTCTTGCACATTCCGGGTGTATTAGCTTTTGAATGCAGTTCAAATGTAGTTGGAACACAGTAGGAATACCTAGAATGCAGTACGAATATTAAGAATTCACTTCGTATGCTGTACGAGTGTGGTTTGATTGCTGCCCGAATACCACCCGAAGTCTGGTCGGAAGGTAGTCTGGCTAACGCGACTTCAAAGCTCTACGAGCTATTGGTCTGGCCAAGATATTCAGCCCAACCGTTTCCCAGAGCCCGTGGTTGACCCGCCTCCCTGAAATGCCTCAGTTTGCTACTGGTCGAAGCCAGAAAAGGCTGTGACGAAGCTTAAACCAATCACATCACTCTTTCCTCTGACGTATGTGACGCGACGATAGGATTCTCGCTGAGCCCCATTGATTTGGCTACTAGCGGGGCTAACTGGTAGATTAAACTCTTACCGAAGCCGGTCGGGAGCAAGGCGAAAATGTCCTTCCTTTCAATAAATACCTCCAGGGCTGCTCTTTGCTCCGTTTTCAATGAGAACTTCCCGTTGAATGCTTTCAATACAGCATGATTCTGTAAACAATCTATGGCTTCCGGTCGCAGTTCTACTACGTCACTGCCTTGAAGGGCCGTTGGAGATGCTCAAAGTTGATTGGCTCCCAATTTTTCCGGAGCTTGGAAGAGCTGGAGATAGCTTGCCTGGCCAGACTAAGCTTGCAACAGGCCCTCGTGTTGCGTCACGCTTAGGATGGGCGGGCCCAGGCTAGTCGGAAGGTGCCTCGAATGCTGTACGAATTCACCTCAAATGCAGTCAGAACGCTCCCGGAATAGCCGCCGAATATGTTTTGAACGTCTAAGAATTCAAAGAGAATGCAGCTCAAATACTTAGGCCTTGTCCACACGGCAACGGATTCAGGTGAATCTGATAAAATTGTTTATCGTTTCGGCCTGGCGTCCACACGGCACCGGCGTTTTGGGTGCCCCAAAACGAAATCTTTTGAGAACGGGTTCCAGAGTGGAAAGATCTGGCAACGGCGCCGTTGCGAAGTCGTCTGGATGAGTAGAACGGATTTGTTTACGATGACGTCACAACCACATGACTGTGAGTGCTTCATGCCGGGCATAGACATATAAACATAGACGCCGCCTTCCGCGTAGAATCATACATCATCCTCGCCGCCATATTGGATGTGGCAAAGTGGAGAATAAAGATGCCTCATTCATGTGCTGTGTTTAACTAGCCTGGGCCCGCCCATCCTAAGTGTGATGCAACACGAGGGCCTGTTGCGAGCTTAGTCTGGCCAGGCAAGCTATCTACAGCTCTTCCAAGCTCCCGAAAAATCGGGAGCCAATCAACTTTGAGCATCTCCAACGGCCCTGGGTAGAGGCGTGTTCAAGGCACTGACGTAGTAGAACTGCGACCGGAAGCCATAGATTGTTTACAGAATCTATGCCGGAAGCGCTTCATTCACGAGAAACATTACGAACATGGAGCAGCGGCAAGCCTTTGACACAGCGGTAGATGCTGTATTGAAAGCATTCAACGGGAAGTTCTCATTGAAAACGGAGCAAAGAGCAGCCCTGGAGGTATTTATTGAAAGGAAGGACATTTTCGCCTTGCTCCCGACCGGCTTCAGTAAGAGTTTAATCTACCAGTTAGCCCTGTCGCATCACATACGTCAGAGGAAAGAGTGATGTGATTGGTTTAAGCTTCGTCACAGCCTTTTCTGGCTTCGACCAGTAGCAAACTGAGGCATTTCAGGGAGGCGGGTCAACCACGCACTTTGGGAAATGGTTGGGCTTAATATCTTTGCCAGACCAATGCTCGCAAAGCTTTGAAGTCGCGTTAGCCAGACTAGCGTTTAACTGTACCAACAGGTTTACCGTCCAAACGAGATCACATGGGATTACCTTTCACAGGTGAGACTGGAAAAATACTTTTCATTGTATTTGGTCATTATAACGTAATTTTACGAACAGATTTTTCTGACTTTGTGGCTAATATGAAGTCTCGCGCATAATAGCCGCTCGGTGAAATCTGTCTCCAAACAATTTATAATTTATAAATAAATTTATAATTTATTTCATAGCCCACCCAACCAATTTCACCACCAGCTGTCAGATGGTGATGGCACACTCAAAAATAGAAGAGATTGGAAGCATGTCAGACTGTGAAGCAATCACATAGAGCAATCCCATTGTAATATGGTTTAATTTAATTTTTTTTTCCATATAGCACTGTATATTGCAAAAATTGTTTTTGGAGACATAGCCTATCTGCACGGCATTTAATGAAAGTGATGCGGAGACGGCACGGCACGGCTTCAGCAGCGTAAGCACAGCACATTATTCTACACGATCCCTGCTGAGCTCCAAAGCATGCCTTGATGTGTAGATATCGTTAGTAGCCTACGATAGTAGCAGCGTTATAAAAAAACAAGTTTCCGATAGCTTGATTCCGGTATAGGCCCGCTGCATGTTTAGGAAATTTAGGTCATACCTCCCACGGAATATTGACGGGTATTTCGCACACTATTTATAACCATCACATTAAAAGTTATATATGTTGTTTTGATGCCTGTTTGTTTCCCAAATATATACGTGTGTGTCTTAATGGGTGAATAAAAGGCATCGAGTTAAACATTATTGTAGAAAGGGGCTTTATGAAGTTCAGTCCATTTACTTGCATTGGTTTATGGGGAAGATTTGCCACATCCAATACGGCGGAGACACTGACGTATCCCAGCAACGGGCCACCAGGCTCAATGTGGCGTCTATGTTTATATGTCTATGACGCTGGGTAGAAGAAGGGGTTTATGTGCATGCGTCGTACTTCTTCTATTGTTCTGGTGTCTCCGATGGGACTGTCTTACAGCGCACGTAGAGGTGTGGCATGTGTATTGCATCGTTTTCAGCAAGCGTTGCGTTGCCATATGTACCTGATATTTTACTGATCCGTTGCCCATGTGGACGCGATATATATTTTTTTTAAATCTCGTTGCCGTTGTCGTGTGGATGTAGCCTTAGAATGTACTTCGAATATCCCGGAATATACGAAGAATTTTCATTCCGACAGCATTCCGGCTCATTCAAGGCACATTCGGGACATTCTGGCAGGATTTGAAGTGGCTTGCCATTTTGATTTTTCCCTCAAACGTGATCAGAATGTTTCGAATGCTGTTGGAATGCCGTAAGAATATTTAGAATGCCGTTCGATATTTCTCCTCTTCGAATGCACCTTGAATGTTTTGAGCACAAGAATGGGTCCGAATGTTTGGAATGCAGTCAGAATTTTTAGAATGCACTTCGAATATCCTGGAATTCTGGCTCATTCTGCCTCTAGTGTGACTACCCTATTACTGAAAGCCTACACAAGAATTTGCCTGCCGCTCTGGATTGTTTACCTGCCATCACTTGTAATAACAAACACACCTTCTGCACTTACATCCGTCTCCCAACCATCTCTGACAGAATACTTGGCACTCCCTGACAAAGAGAAGCACATTCACCTGTTCGTACATCATGTTCAGGAACAAACTCAGGATAATGGCACTGAAACGGCCACCGTCAAATGGTGCGGTTGGAGTCTTGTTCTCGGACTCGGAAATTTTTTTTAATGACTTTGACTTGAACACTGAGGACTCGAGACTGGACTCAGACTTGAGGTTTAGTGACTTGACTACAACACTGTTTGGCTGCGACATCTGACACTGACAGGTTTTCTGAGATTTGAACTTGCAGTGGCATTACAAAATAAGGGGGTGAATTTACCTGACCACAATAACCCCTGCTGTTGATATTCGAAAAACACACACGCACTAACCAGTAGACTGGGGGGCACTTGGTTGGGGTTGCGGCTGCTGGCGTACATCCGGTACACTTTGTGAGTGTCAACGTGTGGCAGCAATTTCTCACACAGCTGATCTGCAGCACTGTTAGAAGGAGCACATGCCAGGATATGGACGTCTGGCAAACGCTTCTCCACCTGACAGAGAATGAAAAAGAAATAAGGCGTGGGTCACAATCTAAGCTCACAGATATTAATGCCATATTAATATTAAAGCCATTGTGTGGCTATGACAACAAATGAGCAACGCAAGAAATACCCAATGTTCGGGTGAAAGACCACATCTGAAGCTATATGTTCTATAAATTCAGGGTGTTAAGGGTGTCGTCAACACTCAATGTGAAATCTATGGGGCTTTTCCACTACCAACGCAGCTGAGTCGGGCTGAGCCGTGTGGTGCTGAGTTGGGCTGAGTCGAGCTGAGCGGGGCTGTTGGAGTTGCATTTCGACTACAACCGCGCTGAACTGTGCTGGCTGGAAGTGGGTGGACACATTGGGTGGAGTTAGCGAAAGTGGGTGGACGTCACGTGATGTCGTTAGGCGGCGCAAACAGTGACATCAGTGACCTTTTAAGCGGTAGTCTCACGACCCGGATAGTAAACAATAAACATGGAGGACATGGAGTCGTTAGTGTTGCTGGTCTTGGTGCTAGTTTTCTGATCTTCTTCTTCTTTGTCGTAATTCTTCTTCTTCCGGGTTTACGGTGTTTACAGATGGTGGTTTAAAAGATCCCAGCATGCTCGCGGGGCGTGTGTGGGCATGTGAGGACACTCCTCCTCACCAATCAGTGCACAGGGGAGTGTCTCCTCACGCCCCTAGCCCCACTTGGCTCGGTTGGGCTCAGTTCAGCCCCACTCCAAAACCGTGCGAGTTTTGGGTGCTGAGTAAGGCTGAAGTGAGCTCAGTCGTGCTGCTCTGAGGTAGTCGAAACGCGAGCCGTGTTGGGCTGAAGTGAGCTGAAGTGAGCTGAAAAAGGGTAATGGAAAAGGCCCACTAGTGAGTTAGCATAGTAGAGTGAGTGTGTGGTTTACTATGGTATGTTTTGATGTGTCTTCAGTTATTCTTGTATATTTATATTAACATTTATTCAATTATCTGCCCATGTTTATGTGTTTGTGGGTGTAGGTGTGTGCGAGAGAGAGAGAGACAGCACAGGCCTGTGGAATTTGTGTGTACACAGCATGTGGGTGTGAGCAGATGCTAAAACCTATCCCACCTGTTTAATGGCTTCTACCATAGTAACTGTTTTTCCTGTGCCAGGAGGTCCAAACACCAGGTACGGTGCTGGCTTAGACACTCCAGCTACAATATTGCACACTGCAGTGTATTGCTCATGGTTCTTCTCTAACTTGGAGTCAAACAGCCTAATTGCAAACACACAACATACTGAAGGTTATTGAAAGTAATTTTTTAATAAATCTAGTAAATATGGGTGCTTACATATCACTATGGAACACATGTACACACATCTACAGTAGTCTAAGTGCATTTCCAACAAATTCCTGCAGAAATAAACTGTCTTTCTTAACTGATATATCGCTTACTTCAGTGGAAGTTGTGGCTGTGAGGTTGGGACATTTGATCCTGTAGGGAACAGCACCTCTTCAAGCTTGTGTTCGACAGCCAGATGCACAGCACGATGCTGGAGTTTCAGTGGGAACCGGTTAATTGTGAACTCCACTTGAAACTTCATCTTGTTTATGAAAGTGTCCAAGAACCTACAAAACCATACACGTTAGACATTAGAGTCCTCAAGCTTCGAAATTCCAAAGTCATAAACTCCCTGCCCCAATCCCTGCAGGGTTTATGAATTCTGTTAATATATTGTAGTGGTTAGTGATGCGGAATATTGTGTATTTGTGAAAAGTGCAATTGGTAATGAGGTAAACAAAATACGCTCACAAAACACAGACAGGTGGGAACCAGTAGAATATAAACATCTATTAAATAAGATATGAATATTGAGTCAGAAGTCACAACATCTCAGGCACAGAATTGTACAACAAGGCTCCAACATGTAAGTAAGGTGTCTCTGCTGAACAAAAAAATGAATGTCTCCACATGTAGGCATTTCTCAAATGTTGGATGGTTATGACTGACAAGACTGTTATTTTAAGCACCCAAAAAGAGGGAGATACTATAGCGGCCGATGATCAGTGATCTAGCTTATTACCTAGCTGTTATACAGTGCATTTAAAAACAGCAGATTGCTAAAGTTCCCTGTTTTGCTCTTGAAATTAAGTCAAGGGCAAAGTCGCAAGAGAGAGCTTTAGGACTATTTAGTTATATACTTGTACCGTCTAGCCACCTCACAAACAAATCCTAATTTCACACTAGTTAGCTAGGTCAACTGTAATTCCAGTCTAAATACTGAAAGTTCACCTGAATGTCTGTAAAACTGCACTTAGCCACACTTACACGTACAAAAAAAAAAAAAATAAAGAAAAGGAAAAAAACACTTTAATAAACGTCTAGTAAATTATGTTTGGATAAAATTTGCATTACAACTAAAAATAGTCACACATCAATTTGAGAAACAGCCACAAGAAAACATCCACTTTTGTCTGCAAATTTTTTTTTAATCCCCCAAAAACATATTAGTATGGCAAAAATATAAAAAAAACCCAAATGCTTGCATTCAAAATCCCACAATTCGGGGGGGAGGCAACATAAACAGACAGTGGTGGTGATAAGATTCATGCCCTTTGTGGTGGAAACTTCTAATAAACACTTCAGAACGCTTAGCATTTGTCTTTTCAGTTATTTATTATAGTAGATCTTATAAAACAAGACATATAAAACAGGAAAAGAAGACATCACCTCAGGTGATGCCGAGAGTACGCACTCTGAGTTGTGTGTTAGTGGCTGTTATCTATTATACTCTAAAGCACGGCTCGAAATTCACGGTGGTCCGGTCGCCCGAGCCGACTTAATTTGTTATTTGGCGGGTAATTCCTGTCACTAGCCAGCCCGGCTGGCTAGTTGAAAATAAAAAATATATATGAAGTGAAGATTCGGACACACTGTCAACTAAAGCTGCCACATATTAAGCGCGTGCCGTGTCTGTGTTAATCGATGTGTTTATCGGCAGGATGGAAAATACCGAAGAATTCTGAATCATATCGTGTACGAGTCAGGCTGTCGGTTTTTTCACTACTGCGCATGCATATAATGCATCTCGTTGAATATCGCGGTAATCATGTTATCAAATTCAATAGATGTGGCCACATTATTGCCCGTTTAAACACGTGTTTTTTGTTGTTTACATCTACATCTGCCAAAGCTATGTTGCGATGTGGAATTTTCTGAAAGGTGTACAGAAACTGCCAGAGACGGGGACAAAGCGACCTCGGTCTGAAGAGGAGAAAAAGGCCGCCGATAAAGCGCACGAGAAGGAGAAACGACAAAGGACTTATAAGCAAACGTGGGAGCAGGGTAGGCCTTGGCTGCGATATGATTTTTATGGAATAATTAATTTTTTTCAAGTTGATTCCTAGTCAATATGAAGCTCCTAATGCTTTCTCTCTCATAAATGGTTAAATACAGAAAGCATGTTGGACATATTTTGGGTGCTATAGTCATGATAGTAAGTATATTTGTTTTCAATACTCATACACCAAGTTGCCAAGTTTTCCAATATATTATTATTTGTTGATGATATATTATGGTGCTCTGTGTTGTTCTCATTTATGTATTTAACAACAGTATCAAAATACTCGGGTCTTGAAATACTGTAAATGCACATCAGTCATGAACAATGGTAACTACTCTCTTGTGTGTTATTTTTGACAGAAGTAAAATTCATACATGAACAAATTTTGGCTAGTTGATTTTCTGTTTGGATAGTTACTTTGGAAGGTAACTAGTCCGGCTGGCTGGTGAAAAAATATATGAATTTCTAGGCTTGTAAAGGCATTTGCCTACTGCTCGCGTCTGCACGTGATTGGCTCGAGGCTTGCCCTTGAAGTGTTTTTCTTCGAAACATTGGTTCTTTATTCGAGCATGCACCTGGGCCCTGTACTACGAACGGAGGTTAACCTACCCAGAAGTAACCCAGGGTTCCCCCGCTAAACCAGGGTTGACAAAACCTGGTTATCTTGTTTGGGGTTAAACGGTACTACGACGCCAGTTATGAAGTTGATTTGTTGAACCTGTGTTAACCTAATCAGGGTTAATGCGCATTCACGTTAAAGGGGAGGTTATCAGCGCAAATCACCACTGTTCACAATGGCACGGTCGCCGTACTTCACGGAGGAAGAATGCTCTGTCATAATGCAAAGCTACGAGGAGTTCAAAACAACATTAAGAGCAAAATCTAACACAGCGGCTGCCAATAAGGAGCGGCAAGCATGTTGGCAACAAATTGCCGATCGGGTAAATGCGTAAGTACATTCTCCCTTCTACATGTTCCAGAACAGAAGTATAGGATGAGAGAAAGCTTCATGATCAATCACAAGTCACAGAAAATGGTCCTTCGACGTGGCCCCAGTCATATATAGCTTGTTTAATGTCCGAAAAATCCTGAATAAAATTTGGTATGGTAAATTCATGGAGTAGCCATGACTGGAATTCTCTTCTGACCTCCAGTAACATCGATGAACAGGTAGACAGTGTCGGAATACATCTCTTTCTGTGTGGACAGTATAATCCCAACCAGAACTATCACAATATTTCCCAACAATAAACCTTGGGTTACTAAAGATCTGAAACAAGTACTGAATAAGAAAAAGAGGATTTTCTTCACTGGCTCGGAGGAGGAAAAGAAAGAGGTTACTTGTGAGGTCAAGCGTGCCATTAAAAAAGCCAAGCTGGACAATAAAAACAAAGTGGAGGCCTCTTTTACCCAGGGGAATCTCCGCTCCGCCTGGCAGGGCCTGAAGAACATGGCAGCTGTGAATTGCACAGCATCCAGTCACAAACCCATCCAGGTTGATGGCTGCAGCGTAACATCTCTACCCAACGACCTCAACTCTTTCTTTTCAAGATTCGAAAAAGACAATACCACAGAGCTAAATTCCATCATCTCCTCACTCCAGCCTGGTGACTCTACTATCACCTTCAGCAGGGAAGAGGTGGTGAGAGCCCTCAAGAGAACCAAAATCATCACTGCCACTGGACCCGACAACATCTGTGGGCGAACCCTAAAGCACTGCGCTGAGCAGCTGGGGGAGGTATTCCAGCAGCTCTTCCAGACCTCCATGAACTGCAGCACAGTGCCCCGGAAGTGGAAACAATCCACGATCATCCCCATCCCCAAGAAGGGCCCCACTAAGGTGCTGAATGATCTGAGGCCAGTGGCTCTGACTTCCCTGGTGATGAAGACGATGGAGAGGATTATTAAAAACTACATCACCAGGTCTGTTGAGCCTCTGATGGATCCACTGCAGTTCGCATACAGGGCCGGCAGGGGAGTGGATGATGCCAAGATATTCATCCTGGAGACCATCCACTCACATCTGGAGACCCCCAACACCATCGCCAGGCTCCTGTTTGCGGACTTCTCATCTGCCTTTAATACCATGCAGCCACACATCCTCGCCGAGAAGTTAATGACCCGCTTTAACTTGGACTACCGGGTTATTATGTGGGTTATTGACTTCCTTACCAACCGGCCACAGAGGGTATTTGTTAACGGATCCTACTCTGACATCCTCCACACCTCCACTGGCTCCCCACAGGGCTGTGTCCTATCGCCCCTGCTTTACATCCTCTACACCGATGATTGCAGGTCCACTCAGCCAGACTGTCATCTGGTGAAATTTGCGGATGACACAGTCCTGCTCTCTCTGCTTTCCGCCTCTAACCCACACCATGGCTCTGTACTTCAGGACTTCATCTCCTGGTGTGAGGGAGCCGGTCTCCAGTTGAACTCTAATAAGACCAAAGAGTTGATTGTGACATTCTCCATCAAGCAGAGACAACTGGCAGAGGCTCACACGACCACCATCCAGGGGGAGCCGGTGGAGGAATACAAGTATTTGGGCACAATATTTGACAGTCTTCTGAGGTTTTCCTCCAACACTGAGGAGATCCTCAAGAAGTGCCACCAGAGACAATATTTGCTGAGGAAGCTGAGATCATTTGGAGTGAATAAAGACATTCTCCTGACTTTTATCACTCTTTCATTGAGAGTGTATTAACATTTTCATTCATCTCATGGTTTCACTCCATCAGCCTACGAGACCGGTCAAGACTACTCACTATCACCAAAGTCTGTTCCAAAATCATTGGACTCCCTGTTCGAGCTCTGTCTGCTTTTTGTGACCAGCAAACCATCCGCACCGCCCACAGGATCCTACATGACCCCTCACACACACTACACTCAGTGTTGGAGTGGCTTCCATCAGGACGCAGGCTGCGCTGTCCACGCTGCAGGACACAAAGGAGGAGGTCCACCTTTCTTCCCACAGCGGTCCGACTCCTGAACACTGACCCTTCCCTGTCCCAACATCATTGTCCAGCCCCTCGTCAGACTAAATGTACACAGAACTGACAGCTGTAGAGTAAACATTCATTCATTTTGTGTTTTTATGTTGTCTGATGTTCGACTGCCCTAATGCTGCTCTTGATGCTCTTTTAATTGCCCTGCGGGGACAAATAAAGTGTTTTGAATTGAATTGAATTGCCTACTTAAGCTGATATGTGCACAGAGTCACATGAATTAGGATGACTGACTGTTCAGCCCCTTTGACTAAGTTGGTATATGTCCTGTGAACATTTCAGAGGCAACAGCAGTGCCAAACGCACCTGGCAACAGGTGAAAATGAAATATAAAAACATCATTCATAATGGTGTGTGTGTGTGTGTGTGTGTGTGTGTGTGTGTGTGTGTGTGTGTGTGTGTGTGTGTGCACGCGTGCAAGCAAGCATTCATTTGCCTTTTATTTATTCAAGTTTTATCTGTTTGCCTAATAGTTCAAATTGTTTTGTATATAGTTTATAATGTTGTTGTGTGATATTAATGATAATATTGTGGGAAAACTACTTTGCACGGATGTTCATTTAATTTATTCTATCGTCATTTTGTTTGTTCTATTTTTGTGTATTTTATTTATTTATCTGTCTAGTTGTATCTATTTTTCTAATAATAATATTTTTTTTTGCATAAATAGTTTGTTTTTTCCTATTAAAATAATCTTGTGTTCTTGTTATAACTTTATCTATTTATCTGACTGTTTAGTTGTATCTATTTTTGTTACAATTTCAATATTTTTAATATAGAAAGTTTGTTTTTTTCTTTTAAAATGTTCTTGTGTGATAACTAGTTCTTGTGTTATATTTATTGTAGTTGTATCTATTTTGTATCTCAGACTTAAATATTTTTGTAAAACAAGTGTTTTTCTATAAAATATTCTTGCGTTCTTGATAACTATGTTCTTGAGTGGGTTCTTTTTTTTTTTTTTTTACAGAAAAGCCGTTCTGCATGGACATTCATTGAAGCCCTCATTGTTTTTTAATGGTTATTTATGAGCGTTTAGGGGTTACAATAATGTAAGTCTAGGTTGCTTTATATAAAAGGTATGTCCAGAAATATTGATGTCACTGTCTAAGCAGAGGGATCTGGCTTCTTTAGACGCTGTCTTCTTAAAACTGAATAAATATTTAAAAAGAGCCAAATGAGCCAGTCTTTTGAACGGCTCTTTTCAAAGAACGGATCACAAAGATGCGGATCCCATCAAAGAGCCATAAATCCCATCTCTAATCTGCACTCCGATATCGCACGGGTCATCCAGGTATGCTGGCATTGTCTCTAGAGGAAATGTCGGTGGAGAGGTGGTGTTTAAAAACGGTGTGGTTAATCGGAAACCTCGGGTTAACCAAGAACATAACCTGAGACGAGCAGGTTTGAGATGCAGCGTAAACTGCCATGGCAGCATACCTCGGTTTGAACATAGCCAACTTTCGTAGTATGGGTTAATCGGGAAGTTACGCTGCACGTGATCAAGTTACTCTCGAAGTTACCCTGGTAAGCCACAAAACCCGCTTCGTAGTACAGGGCCCTGGTGTGCTCTAATCATGCGCAGCGGATGCGTGGTCAGGCATAACATGACATCAAACATAAACAAGGCAGCCTGCTTATCACCAGCTGTTGAGTCAAGGACACAGAAACACAGAGAATAGGAATGTCCATCTACTAAATTTCCTTCACACCTTACAATTGTAAGAAGGTACTAACCCCACTTATCACTGCTTTCTCTCGGTCTCTTTTTTTTTCCCTCTCTGTGACATCTGTCAGCCATGTTATGACTCTGTTTGAACACTGGGACTGATGTATCAAGTGAGAGTTGGAGGAGTCCCATTTATCAAGGGAATAGAATTATTCACAAATCGTTTGGATTAGCATTTACACAAGAAATTTCGTATTTATGAAAATCCCATAATTTCAGAAACAAAACCATATCTTACTCCTGCTTCTGAGTGTGTGTAAATTTATGCACAAGTTGCCTAACTAATGTAAACCTTGGTCATTTGGCTTCAAGTCAAATTATTTTCAGTGAGTTACTGCAATTTTATATATGGATTACACTTCAAAACAAGTTGTTTCATGTTAATGGTAACAATCTAAGAAATATTAAAGGTTCTGACTGCAAAGTTGACTTCTGGGCAAAAATGTTTTATTTCTATTGCTGTTGGAGTTTTGAGATGTTTCGCATTGATTTGAAGTTGATTTGAGTTGAAATTGAGGAGTTGTGCTGCTGTACACACTGTATCCTATGTGTAAATATTTTGCCAAGATAAAACGCGTATCACATTTTATGATTCCAGAGATTGCCGACGCAAGTGAGCAACAATATCACGTGACCACCATGGGGCGTGTCTGACCTACTTTTAACCAAAATAAGTCGGCATGGGCAAACATGGCGGACTCTGCTCTCTCGCCAGCGGAAAAGAAAGGGCTAAATATGAAAATGAATCAGCTAGAAAGCATGTCAGAAAAGCGATGGAAACCAAAAGATTGTTTGCAAGACTTTTCATGAAGGGACAGACTGACTGCTGGAATCGACTGAAGAATGAAACGGGCACAAAATCTGATGAAGACTTTGCAGCACTTGTCTTGGACTGTTGAGTCTGAGTATGGAGTTATCTACCTAATGTTTTGATCTTACAGAAAGAAACAATAACACAAAAGCAGTAACAGAGAGAAGATATATTTGTCTTTTGTTTCATGGATCTATTCACGAATGTCAACCACAAATTACATCCCTGCGATTTAAAACTCTCCGAGGTCGATGCGGAGTCATGATGTTTTCCATGCATCTTCATCTTGGTGTGACCCAGTTCCATAATTATGCTAATTAGTTCAAGCTACTTGCGTTCAGTTGTTTCCGTGGGGCCATACTGTTTGGCTCCAATAGGTAGGAAAACGGTCCCAAAATGGAGGAAACCCTCAGTACATCAAAATGATCACATCTCATCTGCGTGATATTGTTCTTGCGGGACATAAGAAAATGTCATGCACAATAAAAAATTAAAAAATTTCAGAAGCCTTTGCAGTCAGTACCTTTTAAATAAATAAAAAAAAAGAAAGAAAGAAAGCCAATACAACTTTATAAATTAAGATAAATAATACCACTCATTTAATTAAGAATGCCACTGTATAGAAGGATGTGCTGCAATGACTCAGAGTGTAAATCGATTCCATTTGCCACAACATCATCTTTTAAGGCTGTGCAACTCTTTATTAAAGCCAGCAATAAGCTACTAATAAGTGACCAATCTGGTATGTCTCAAGCTTCCTTATAGCCTGTATGTGTTGCATGAATTTCCCGATGCGATAGGCAGAATCGATAAACACCTAATGCAAATGAGTGAAGAAAAAAATGAGGCTTAACTTCCAAGCCTTTTTTTTGCCATTCACTTCTCATTTAGGTGCTGTGAGCTTTGCCTTTTATGGAGTGTTGTGGGTGTCACCAAATGCAAATCAGCTGTGCCATGCACGTGACTGGTAATTTATGGGTGATTGGCATTCATCAACATATACACGTGAGTACAGAGAAAACCAGCATTTCTGAAACTTTTGTAAATCCGGTGGAAATCGTTTTGTTTGGTTTGACTTACACAAACATTTACACACAACTTTACTCAAAGACTGATCCATGCAGCCCATTCTGTGGAATGAATATACTGTAGCTATAAAAACCTCTGTATCTGAGATCTATTCAGTACTTTGACATGGTGGTATCTATTGTTTTTTGATTCAGATGCACAGAATGAAAGATGATCTCTTTTGCCAGTTCTTGCTTGAAATGAATTGCACTCAAGACGTAGTTTACGAGTCAATATACCCTGACTTTCACAAGACCCTTTATGAAGTGTTACATCACTTAAGACAGCAGTGGCTTAAAAGGCAGGACTTTTATTCACTCTATTTGGCTTAAAGTGCATATTCTAGACCAATTTCATGTTTTTTTTTTTATATGAAAGTATGTCCCTTTACACACTCATCCAGAAGGGTAATTTTGCACATCTGTCTACAGCAGAAAAAAATAAAATAAAACGCGTCTGGAAAAATCCCAAGGGAGTCTGGAGCCAGAATCGTGACGTTACCTGCGGAAGCGCCAGCAGGCTGCGTGAGCTTGCGCAGTTTCAGTGCACAGCCTGTGTAGACCAAGCGCTCCCATTTCTCTCTCACTGTCCGGTCTTTTGAGAAACGATGAGTACTAATCCCATCAAGATTGGTGTTGCTACACCCTGCTACGATACATCTGTTAACCATTTTAACAATTACGTGATAACGTTGAAGAAATTTGCAGAAAACCACCAGGTCGTTTTCTCATAAACAAACCAGCACTGATGTAGGATTCAGAGGGAGGCGTCCCGCACGCGACGTCACGAAAATCAATGTTTGCCGGGAAATCCAAATGCCAAGTTTTTTCAGAGGCGGACCAATTCGCCTCAAATGGCTTGATTTCAACTGAATTTTTCTGGTATTACGCAAGGTGAAAAAAAATTGCACAAAATGCAAAATGTGACAGATATTTGACCAAAATTTTATATAAAATAGGAGAATTACATTGATCTTGCTCCTGAATTTACCCGTGATATGCACTTTAAACTGCCTTGAGTAAGTTAGCTTCAGAAGATATGCTGCTATGGTGATGCAATTTGCTTGGGGGTGAGCCGCCATTGTGATGTTATAACACAATGGTGTTGTGATGTTGTTAAGCTGAAGTTAACTTGCTTATATAGAAATCCTTCGAAGATATCATGTTGGTAATTGAAGAATGGTTAAGAGGATTTTCTTAGACCTACATTATTTTAGGAGGCGGCACGGTGGTGTAGTGGTTAGCACTGTCGCCTCACAGCAAGAAGGTCCGGGTTCGAGCGCCGTGGCCGGCGAGGGCCTTTCTGTGCAGAGTTTGCATGTTCTCCCCGTGTCCGCGTGGGTTTCCTCCGGGTGCTCCGGTTTCCCCCACAGTCCAAAGACATGCAGGTTAGGTTAACTGGTGACTCTAAATTGACTGTAGGTGTGAATGTGAGTGTGAATGGTTGTCTGTGTCTATGTGTCAGCCCTGTGATGACCTGGCGACTTGTCCAGGGTGTACCCCGCCTTTCGCCCGTAGTCAGCTGGGATAGGCTCCAGCTTGCCTGCGACCCTATAGAACAGGATAAAGCGGCTAGAGATAATGAGATGAGATGAGACATTATTTTAGACCCGGTATCATTCTCTACCTGATGGAGAGAGTGTTTCTGGGCCAATGATATGTATTAAAACCACAGCCCTAAAACAGGTATTTACGAGCTCATATCACAGACCTATAGCATAGAACAGACAGGATGATGTGTTGTAAAAGATGGTATGTGTTTGAGGCTTCAAATGCCCAAGGTAACATCCTTATCTTTGTTACGCCTTTGGAGTGAAGAACCTTTGTATAAATGTTTTGAGACAGTGTGTTTTGGGGGGAGAAGCCTGGAAGAAGTGAGAGTGTGAATAGTGAACTAGCTTTCAGAGAGGACAACACCTGTGTATTAACCTGGAGCTTCAATAAAACGTCTTCTGTCCTCTGAGTTTGTGCCTGCTTGCATCTTTGTTCAGAAGAAAACAGAAACTTTTCTTCACAATCCGACAGGAATATATAATTATGTATTGATTAGGATAGCTATGAATCAAAATCAGGAAATACAAAGAGCAGTACATACAAAAGAGGAATCTTGAGAACCCCAAACGAAACAAGGTTCGGATTTAAAGGCTCACATGTACTTTGCAAAGACAAATCACAAAACAAAGGAATATAAATATTCAAGACAGTCAAATGGCACCAAGAGAAGGATGCACACAATTTGGGACCATGGAAACAAGTGCTATGGAAACCACAAGCTGCAGGCCAGAGCAGCCTTACCTCTTTGAGAAACCCAGTTTGAGCTGGTCGAGCTCCACACGATGCACATAGCCTTTGTATTTGGTGACATACTCTGAGTTCAAATCCTCATTCTTAGTCAGCAGCAAATGATCTCCTCTTAACACCGATGGACGGTTTTCAGAAACACCTGGAACCTGGAGACAGGATGGTACAGATGTGGAGAATTCATACTCGTGTGTGTGCTCACACACGGAAATAACTAAGAACATTAAAAAGTGCTTTTTAGACTTCGAAATACATGAGATTGTCTCTGTAATTAACATAAGAATTCATTTTAAAATTATATTTATATGACAATGGGTGGCATGGTGGTGTAGTGGTTAGTGCTGTCGCCTCACAGCAAGAAGGTCCAGGTTCGAGCCCCATGGCCGGCGAGGGCCTTTCTGTGCGGAGTTTGCATGTTCTCCCCGTGTCCGTGTGGGTTTCCTCCGGGTGCTCCGGTTTCCCCCACAGTCCAAAGACATGCAGGTTAGGTTAACTGGTGACTCTAAATTGACCGTAGGTGTGAATGTGAGTGTGAATGGTTGTCTGTGTCTATGTGTCAGCCCTGTGATGACCTGGCGACTTGTCCAGGGTGTACCCCGCCTTTCGCCCGTAGTCAGCTGGGATAGGCTCCAGCTTGCCTGCGACCCTGTAGAACAGGATAAAGCGGCTAGAGATAATGAGATGAGATATTCATTAATTCAAAGTTTTTTTGTAAAATTCAGGGTTGTTTTTTGTTTCCTTCGACTGGATTGATCTATCTTGATTGGTCTTTCTTGGCAGTTTGCATTAAACTGCACGTGTCCCCCAAAATTGATGGGCACGTGCAGGATTTCTTGGGCACAATTTTCAATCCTCAGTTTCAGTAGGACCTTGGAGTTCTGGTTGAAGCAATTCCCAAAATATCAATTAATTACCAATTTCCAAATCCTTTTACTAAATCATTTCACAATCATTTCTGTTGCTGTCCTCCACTGGTGTACTACCACACTGCCGACACTTGATGATGGTGAGAACAGTGATATGTGCATGCACTTTGGGGAAAAGCCACATAGGCTCCAATCTGAACACTCTCATTCATGTTGCATGGCCTCATATCGGATTTGTATCTGATCTAAGACCAAATAAGAAAGTGGCTTAGGTCTGATAAAATAAATAAATAAATCACTCATTAGTAGATGGGACAGTGTAGCTCGAACCCAGCTCTGTATTTACCTCAAGCACCAACAGTTTCTTGTTGCGGCTGTCCATCGTCATGGTGACATCATGCTTGTCATATCTCTTGATGTCCACCTCCATTTGACGTTCTTCCAGGTAAAGTAGAACCTGGAAGCGATCTTTATAGTTGTGAAAACCCAGGGGTGACTCCAGTAGAGACCTAACCACCATTCGTGCACACACACACACACACACACACACACACACACACACACACACACACACACACACACACACACACACACAGAGGTATGGCCTATAAACTCTAAAACGTAAAGTGCATTGAGTCAATACCAACTAACAGTAATCTTAATTATGCAAAGAATAAAACACCAAAAATATGCAGCACAACTTGTACTATATAGGGGCAGGTAGGGCTCTGATGTCAACATTACATTACTGGCATTTAGCAGATGTTCTTATCCAGAGTGACATACGACACACCCAGAACAGCAGTTAAGGGTTGGGCGCCTTGCTAAAGGGAACTTCAGCTATTCCTGCTGGCCCAGGGAATCAAACCAGAGACTTTTTTGTCCCAAAGCTGCTTCTCTAACCATTAGGCCATGGCTTTCCCTTCAACAAATGTTAATCTTCATAAAGTCCTCATTCACAATGCCATAAATTTTAAACAGAGCTGAAATACTAATTACCTATTTTAAGTGAGAAATGTTCTGTTTTTAAATTGCTATTTGAGAGATATAAGCCAAGGTTCCATTGATTTGATTGCCTTTCTAGACATTGCACAGTCATGTTTACTTTCCCACTAAGCTTCCATAGACTTACCATTGCACCCAGTGGTGAAAATGGGACTTGCAACAAGTACTTGCAGAGACCCACTGGGGCAGGAATTTGGTTGCCCCATGTGCAAAGAAAGGAACTACGGACAGGACAGTAAAGACAGGGTTGCCAAATTGGGCGAGTTTAAAAATGCTTTGCAGCAACCAAGTCTTGTACTACTGCAAATAAATGGAATCATTTTCTGCAAAAAATGGCAAACCGCAAGTGTGTCTATGATGTACAGAACCACTTCTATTGTATTGCAAAGGTTGAGAGAGGGAAAGAGGGATGGCATGAATAACATCTGTATATCAGAAATGTGTGTGATCTTGATACCCATGTAAAGGCTGAGGAATCAGAGAAAAATCTATCCACCTTTTCCAGTGCCTGGATTTTTTTTTGGACTAGGGTCTAATCCGGGGTGGCACGGTGATGTAGTGGTTAGCGCTGTCACCTCACAGCAAGAAGGTCCGGGTTCGAGCCCCGTGGCCGGCGAGGGCCTTTCTGTGCAGAGTTTGCATGTTCTCCCCGTGTCCGCGTGGGTTTCCTCCGGGTGCTCCGGTTTCCCCCACAGTCCAAAGACATGCAGGTTAGGTTAACTGGTGACTCTAAATTGACCGTAGGTGTGAATGTGAGTGTGAATGGTTGTCTGTGTCTATGTGTCAGCCCTGTGATGACCTGGCAACTTGTCCAGGGTGTACCCCGCCTTTCGCCCGTAGTCAGCTGGGATAGGCTCCAGCTTGCCTGCGACCCTGTAGAAGGATAAAGTGGCTAGAGATAACGAGGGTCCAATCTTTTGTGTGTTTTTTGAGATTTGTAATTTAAATTTTTGTTGACACCTGACAAACCTGGTTAATAGCATTGATAAGTACACCTGCTGGACTGAACACAGTTGAACAGATCTAAAAAGGCCAAAACGAGCTGTGAAACAATATGTTCTCGACTCTCAACCACCTGTTGCAAGGTTACTCGAAAAATACACTAGATTATTGTAACTTATAGCATAAGTCAAGTCAAGCCTCTCAATTTTGTTTGAGGCTGTCATTATTTCTGTTGTCCTGCACCACCAAAATCTATGGTCATAAAGTTCTGCTGATAGCAGCACATACTGAAGTGTTTTATTCCTGTTATATAACAGCAAGTTGGCATCTATTACAATGCTTTTATTAAAGAATTAGTTATAGTTTTTATTGTGCAAGGTCTATAAAAGAAGTCACAGTAGTTCCTGTTGTCACTGCATTTCTCTGTCTTGAAGTCGATTACGTAAGAAAAAAAGTGCAGCATCATACACTACAGAGAAACTAGAAAGTCCTCAGTCCTGAAGACTTGCCCATGGAAGAAAACATACTGACTGTTACAAAGTGCTGAAACTGGAGACTCCTCCCATAAATGTTCAATAAATCCAGCATACGAGTCCCTGTGAATGAGCTGTTACTACAGAAATGATAACGTATCAGAACAACTGCATTATTATAAACCTGTGAGTTGCCTGGCAGCTAAACTATCAGCAATTCTACAGCGCTGTGGTGCTTCTAATGATACTAATTATCAATAACCAGTGAAAGCCTGAAACATGCTATAAACTACTTACTTCTTTTGCAATAGACAGCCCTTGTGAGAATGTGGGGCTTTCAGAAAGTCGATCAGGTCATTGACATAGTCTGGGCATTTATACAGCGGCAATGGGACCTCATATTGAAGATTCTGTATGGCCAGGCTACCAGAGACAACACAGAAGCAGAGAAAGTGAGGATTTTAAATCCTGAAAGTCTTAACATGTGTCCAGAATCTATTGTAAAAGTACTGTGTGTGCTATACTTGTCAGGTTGCTCTCCCTCATCTACAGTAAAATTAGCACTTTGGTCTCTGCTTAGTCTGAAGGGTGTGTAGGGTTTGACGGGTCCCAGCTCTCTCGCTAGCTGTGTGCTGAACTCAGCTTCAATATCGCGTATGATGTGGAATGGCCTGGGGCTTGGCTCCTTGCTCAGCTTGAATTCGAAGGCCACTGTAACCTGGTATATACCCACATGTTTCGAATGGAACTTCACCATGACCTCGTACTTTTCACCTATTGAACACAGCAGGTACTGTCAAACAACTGCAGGCACAATTACAATTGAAGAGTTTGAATTTGTCCAACAATGAAAATGGGTTTCTTCTCGCCTGGATATAGTCTCAGGGGATTGTTGCGTGTGACTTTCCTGGAATCCTCAAACACAAAGCAGTGTATCCAGTGCAGTGGTGAGTAGTAGGTGAAATCCACGACGTGCTGCCCTGTGTTTTCAATAAACACCGTCCATTCATAAACCATTTCACTGTCAACACGCAAGCACATTCTCCCATCCACCATCTCCATCTCAGAGCTGATCTGAACTCCATTCTTATCAGCTACAAACTCTAATCTGAAAAAAATAAGAAAAAGCAGCATGAGTGGCTCCAGTGATGCTACCATTGTTGTCTTTAATTGTTTCACTTGAATATAATGCAGCCTTTTGTATTTGTTCAAGTCCTTTGCTGACAATTGGAATAAAAACATTGACAAGTTTGTCTGTTCTGGATGAGAAGAAACTAGTTTCCAGGCAAATAAATGCAAAGCTGACACAAAGAAACTAGCTAAATTCATTGGATGGCAACTGTGTGACTTAAAAGTCTAAAGTATGTATCTTAACTTTAGGTTCGCAACTTTTGTCGCATTACAAGCTGGAATTAAAATGGATTTTTGGAGGGTTAGCATCATTTGATTTACACAACATGTCTACCACTTTTAAAGGTGCAAATTGTTGTTTTATTGTGACACAAACAATAATTAAGATGAAAATAATAGAAATCTGAAGTGTGCGTAGGTATTCACCCCCTTTTGTATGAAACCCCTGAATAAGAGCTGGTCCAACCAATTCACTTCATAAATCACATAATTAATTGATTAAGATCCACCTGTGTGCAATCAAAGTGTCACATGATCTGTCACATGATGTCTGTATAAATCAACCTGTTCTGGAAGCACCCTGACTCTGCAACACGACTAAGCAAGCAACATGAAAATCAAGGCGCTTCCAAACAGGCCAGAGACAAAGTTGTGGAGAAGTACAGATCAGGGTTGGGTCATAAAAAAAACATCCCAAACTTTGAATATCCCATGGAGCACCATTAAATCCATTATAGCAAAATGAAAGAATATGGCATCACTACAAACCTGACAAGAGAAGGCCGCCCACCAAAACTCACAGACCGAGCAAGAAGGGCATTAATCAGAGATACAGCAAAGACACCAAAGATAACACTGAAGGAGCTGCAAAGATCCACAGCGGAGATGGGAGTATCTGTCCACAGGACCGCTTTAAGTCATACACTCCACAGAGTGGGGCTTTATGGAAGAGTGGCCAGAAAAAAGCCATTACTTAAGAAAACACATTTGAAGTTTTCCCAACAGCATATGGCAGACTCCCCAAACACAGGAAAGATGATTCTCTGGTCAAATGAGACTAAAATTGAACTTTTTGGCCATCATGGGAAATGCCATGTATGGCGCAAACCCAACACCCTGAGAACACCATTCCTACAGTGAAGCATGGTGGTGGCAGCATCATGCTGTGGGGATATTTTTCATCTGCAGGGACAGGAAAGCTTGTCAGGACTGAAGGAAAGATGGATGGCACTAAATGCAGGGCAATACTGGAGGAAAACCTGTTTGAGTCAGCCAGAGGTTTGAGACTGGGATTAAGGTTCATGTTCCAGCAGAACAATTACCCTAAACATACAGTACTGCTAAACCTACACTGGAGTGGTTTAAAGGGAAACATTTAAATGTCTTGGAATCACCTAGTCAAAGGCCAGACCTCAATCCAATTGAGAATCTGTGGCATCACGTGAAGATTGCTGTGCACCAACGCAACCCATCTAACTTGAAGGAGTTGGAGCAGTTTTGCCTTGAGGAATGGGCAAAAATCCCAGTGGCTAGATGTGCTAAGCTAATAGAGACATACCCCAAAAAACTTTGCAGCTGTAATTGCAGCAAAAGGTGGCTCTATAAACTATTGACTTTGGGGGGGGGGGGGGAACGACCTATGCACACTCCAGATTTCTGTTTTTTTTTCATCTTAACTATTGTCTGTGTCGCAATTAAAAAAAATCTGCACCTTTAAAGTGGTAGGCATGTTGTGTAAATCAAATGGCGCTAACCCCCTAAAAATCCATTTTAATTCCAGCTTGTAATGCGACAAAACAGGACAAACACCAAGGGGGATGAATACTTTTATAAGACACAGTATGGTGAAAAGAATAGGTTTGTGACCAGAAGTTGGAATGAAGTAGTTCTCCCAGCCCTAGAATTACACCATATACTGTATATATTTCCTTTCCTGTTACTTATGTCATCATGTATGATAATTCATGTTAATTTTATCTTTCTTTCCCAATAAGCATGAAATTAGTTGTTTACCTGTAACCAATTATGAAACACTAGCTATGCACAGTGACCAATATAATAATGGTGTGTAAAATGTAGGCCGTTGGAGTCTTCTTCCCTGGCCGTGAATGAGAATGAGTGGTATTACTTTGGAGTCAACTGTGTTTCTGCGAGTTAATTTTTATCTGTCTACAAAAAGTACTCTTTTCCACCATTCAAATCAAGTACCATAAAGAGCCTCTTAAAACATGGCTAAATATTGGATTTCACAACAGTGTTTCAGACCAAATGACAAATTTATGTCGAATATAAAACAAATTAGAACATATTTTCCTTCCAGTTTGATTAATGAGTGTAAAAAAAAAAAGTTAATGTTATTCCCTTTTCCATACTGTTATCAAATCCCGTGTGTGTGTTCACCTGTCATTAGTGAGCTTCTTGAGGATCTCCTGAGCCAGTTTCCTTCTGGCTCTAACACCACCCTCAGGTCCAGGAGGTGAAGAGGATGCTTCCGGAGCATCATGAGATGGTTGAGGTCTTGAGATGCTCAGAATGGCAGCGCTGGCACTTGGCTGCCTGTCTCTAGGTCTCCACCACTGGTCCGTTAACACTCGTACCTGCAGGAACAATGCCACAAATTACACTCAAGGGGCACTGCTGTCATTTTTTTTTAACTTTCTTAGCTAAAACACGATGTAACACAACAGCTCTGTCATCAAATTAAATCATAATTCATTATTATTCTTTGAAATTACACTATATAAAATTTACTCTCGATTTTGAACTAAGACTGTTTTCAGTACATAACTGAAATATCTTACATAGTATAAAAGAAGCCAGTACATCTGAGCTAAAGGGTCTTGCTCAAGGAAGTGTTGTGGTGCTGGGATTTGAACACATGACCTTCTTATTGGTGACTTGAACCCTTAACTACTACAACTAACTTGCACTGACTCGACAGAATCTTTTAGTGAATGTAATTCAGTGTTAAAAATAGTTGAATCAGTGCAAGCTAGTTGTCATGTGGCTGTGGTGGTACAGTAGTTAAGGCTTTGTGTCACAGATCAGTAGGTTGTATGTTCAAGCCCTAGTGCTGTCATGGGAGGCCAAGACCCTTCAGTTCAGCTGTATTCTGCATGTGTGGTATTTTATACAACATTAAGATATTTACACTAAAGAACGGAAATATGTTTTACAGTTGTCTACTGGAAATCTTACAGTAATTTACTGGCAACCCAAGTTATGCAAATGCATGTTTCAGTATTTGATATGATATTAGAAATGACAATACTCAGCCCCTCAGTAGATATTGCAATCACTTCCTCAGTTGACTGTACTGCATTCTTTTGCATTATACTATACCATACAATATTCATTCACATACAGGAGAGTCCTGTATTCTGCCACCTACACACAGAACCTATTACACAGCTGGTGATTTCTACATGACATTAAACTCCTCGGTTGATGACTAGATTAATAGGCATCAGTGTGTTTCAGATGGATTCTGGTATAGCCTTTGAGCCCACACACGCCTGAAATCAGCTATTTAGTTATCTGGTTATATTGCTAGGTACAAGAGCACACTGCACTGTATTGGGCAATCAAAACTCTTAAAATGACTCTGTGTCACTTATTTTTCCTTTTAGGAAAAAAAAAACCCAACAATGTTGAGTTGCAGCTTCATCTTAGATTTTCAGGGAGTTTTGTATCTCTGTACAAAATAAGGAACAATAAAGCCAAACAGGGCTGTGTCGTGGCTAGCACTGTTGCCTTACAGCAAGAAGGTTCTGGGTTCGAGCCCAGCGGCTGGCGAGGGCCTTTCTGTGTGGAGTTTGCATGTTTTCCCCGTGTCTGTGTGGGTTTCCTCCGGGTGCTCCGGTTTCCCCCACAGTCCAAAGACATGCAGGTTAGGCTAATTGGTGACTCTAAATTGACCGTAGGTGTGAATGGTTCTGTGTCTCTATGTGTCAGCCCTGCGATGACCTGGCGACTTGTCCAGGGTGTACCCTGTCTCTCACCCATAGTCAGCTGGGATAGGCTCCAGCTTGCCTGCGACCCTGCACAGGATAAGTGGTTACGGATAATGGATGGATGGAAATAAATTAATCATGTGAAAACTGAAAAAATGAAACCACATGCCCTACATGTGAAAAATAAACATGTGAAAATGAATTAATCATGTGAATAAAATTTTTTTTTAAAAATCATATGAAACTAAATGGATTTTGGATAATCACATGGAAATAAATAAATTATAATAAGAAAATTAAGTGTAAATAAAACCACATATTATAAAATCACATGTGTAAGTCAACAAATCATGGGGATGTGGGGGATCATATGTAAGAAAATAAATGAATCAAGTGAAATAAAACAGACCTGCACTTCATGTGAAAAATGTATGAAACACAATATGCTAAGTGAGTAAAAACCAGATGTATATTTTACACATGAATCATGTGATTGTAGCTGAAGTTCATGTGATTTTTCTCTAAGGGCAGAGATGGCAGGCAGTGGAACTTTTGACTTTTCCTATGTCTGTTTTGGTTACATAGTTCATCTCATCTCATTATCTCTAGCCGCTTTATCCTGTTCTACAGGGTCGCAGGCAAGCTGGAGCCTATCCCAGCTGACTACAGGCGAAAGGCGGGGTACACCCTGGACAAGTCGCCAGGTCATCACAGGGCTGACACATAGACACAGACAACCATTCACACTCACATTCACACCTACGGTCAATTTAGAGTCACCAGTTAACCTAACCTGCATGTCTTTGGACTGTGGGGGAAACCGGAGCACCCGGAGGAAACCCACGCGGACACGGGGAGAACATGCAAACTCTGCACAGAAAGGCCCTCGCCGGCCACGGGGCTCGAACCCGGACCTTCTTGCTGTGAGGCGACAGCGCTAACCATTACACCACCGTGCCGCCCGGTTACATAGTTATGTAGTGAATATATATTATCCCCCAGCAATAATAGCAAGGTTCAATTAACCTTACCAGGTTTTTGAGGCTTAGGAAACTAGTGTGATGTTCTTTTTATTATATAGATACAGCCACCAGAAAATATGCAAGTTAATCAAAAGAATTTTAAGTTTGAACCGGTTCACCATTTTGACAATGCGCATCTGGTCATTGGGAAAACACTGGGAAGTGATGTCATTGGAGTGGAATATTGGAAATTATTATACATACAGGACACTTTTTCGATGGAATAAAAACATGTATTATGTTCTATTCTAGTGGGTTTCATTCATTCGGCTTGATAGCATGGAATATTGTTAGCATATTGCTTATCCTATGTGTATTCCATCACTCTGCCCAGTGGAGAATGAGCGTTCAATATGGTTTATGATATTGCATGGTTTTCAAGACAACATGACATCACACGTTGGCACTGTTGCGAATATTCAGTGAGAGTTTTCTGTTGCGCATGCACAGAAGCATTTCTTTGTTCTCCAGGAAAGAGAAAGATGCACTGAACACTCGAAAGGCTACCAAAACTTCATTAGATATTCTTCACACATTTACAAGCAGTGGTAAACCATTACTATTAGAGCTGGGACTTCAGACACACCAAAAAAGCAACAGGGCAAAGGATTTTGCAAGGGATTAGCGGTAGGCTGCCAGGTCGTTCCATTGTGTGTAGCTGTCAATGTTGATTTTAAAAGTAACTAAGTAAATTACACAGGGAAATGAATACTTCAGTATGAGTGAAAAATACTGTGGCGAGCGTGCGTGGAAGAAGTGTCTGGAGACAGAAATCTTAGTTTCTCGGTCGTTAGCCTGTGCTACTTATTCTCGACAGCACTAGCTTGACTGCTTTATTAGCATTCGCTAACACTACTGATGAACACTGCACTGGCTGGAAGGTTACTTCACTGCTGCGCTGATGGTGCCGACTCGCAGTTAAGCTCACGTTGGCCTTTGAGAAGGCCTAGGGCAATACGTTTTTGGTCCCTCCCACTATAAATCAGAATCTGATTGCTTAATTCATCTTTCACTTCCTACACATACATACACTGCCATGCCCAGGCAATGAACTCCTAACCAATGCAGGGGTTTCATTAAAAAATGAAGTAAGGGGTGGAACGAAGGAAGTAGAGGGTGGAGCAATGTGTGCAATACCCAGGCCCAGTGCAGCAGGAGAGAGTGCAGGAGGGGGACTGGGAGGGGCCTCCACTAGAAATTTTTCAATTTTTAGATTCTCTCTGATGCATTCGAGGTCCCATTTTCACTGCTGATAATGATCATTTTTATTGCTATTTTATGGGCGTTTATTACCAGTTTATGTATGAAACTGAGTGTATGGCATAATATAATCCAAAATAATAATGTTAGTGTAATTAATAGCCTACACATGCAGTTGGAATGTCAGCCAAGAAAACATGAATTATTAACTACACCTGTGTTGTTGAAATAAATAATTTAATAGTATTAAACTATCCTGCAGAGAGAAAAAGGCTTAATTATTTATATTTACTATTAATAAATATAATACCAGATCACTAAAGTATAGATCCCATATACATATACATATACAGGCTTGCTCATTGGGGATAGATTAGGGATAAAATTAGCTCATGTTTTAAGTCGTTCAAATTCTGTAAAGCTGTTTTGCGACAATGTTTATTTTTAAAAGCGCTATACAAATAAACAACTTGACTAATTAAATGTGTGTACATAAAGCAAAGTTGAAGACCAAATACAACAGAAATTAACCACATTGCATGAAATTAAGCTGGTAAATTATTAAAGTGATAAATTATTAATTGCACACTTGGGTGTCAGCCTTACATTAGCATTAAAGTAAACATGCCGGGTCCGGGTGACGCGTGCTCTGTGGCTCATCCTGAGGGCATAAAGCACTGAAGAGAAATTGGGATCTTTCTCACCATGTCTGCGGACAAGAAGGACAGAGTAGGTTCAAACATTCCTCAAGATTCATGTGCTAATGTGATATGGTAAACTGTATATTGTGAACAGGAAAGTGTTTGTGAAGGTCCAGGAGACAACTTTATCTGTGTTTTGACCTTGGGTCAGAAAACCTACGTATGATCTTTTGAGAAAGAGTGTTTTGGTATGTGACCAATGGAAGACTGAACCTTGAACAAGCAACATGCGTGAATGTGCATGAAGCTTCCATAAAACTATTCCTCTTCTCCAAGTGTGCGCTTGCTTGCATCTTTATTCAGAAGAAAATTGGAAAATTACTTCACAGTCTATCTGCTATATCTTATCCTTAAAGCTGTATATTGTTAATTTACATATAAAACATTTGCATGTCAATTTCCAGAGGATCCTGAAGACTGTTCTAGTAAACATACTATGTGTATAAACATAGATAGATAGATAGATAGATAGATAGATAGATAGATAGATAGATAGATAGATAGATAGATAGATAATGTATTATTATTATTATTATTATTATTATTATTATTATTATTATTATTATTATTTCAAATCAACAAGTATACCCTAAAGAATTTTTACAGCCTTTTCTTCAGTTTTGTATTTTCTTGTCAAGAATGGCAGACAATAAAAGCAATAAAAGTTGTTCAATTGACATTAACACTATCTGTTTCGACTCCAAATAAGACCTAGTTATCTAATTACTATCTTATGTCAATCTGTATTAATTCTTCTTTTTTTTTTTTTTACAAAAATTGTAGTTTTTTTATGTTAACTTGTAACAGGTGATAGCTTAGTTAGCACAGGAAGCTAATCAACTGTGTGTTCATGGAGCAAAGATGAAGAGCAAAGTGCAAACAGAAACAAACAACAGTACAATAAATGAAACCTGTTTGGAAAATTAATTTTCCACTTATTTTTCTTTTTAAAGATTTAGTGAAACCTTTTCAAACAGTTTTCAGTGTCCTGTAGCTCACCACAATCCAGCTGTCAGTAAATATTGTTTTCTTTCCACCATCTTTAAGACACAACTTTTTTTTCCCCTTTTTTTTGAGCGTGGCAAATATATAAAAGTATATACAGTATTTGTTAAATCTATTATTATTATTATTATTAGTAGTAGTAGTAGTACTGTTGTTTTATCTCACATTAACAAGTGTATTCTAAATTATTATTTTTTTGTAACCTCAAATTCATTCTTTTCCTCAGTAAAGTTGAGAAATTGACTTCAGCATTATCTGTTTCTATTCCTAATAACTTGTAACAGGTTTTATAGCTTAGTTAGCACATGAAGCTAATCAACTATGTAGCAAAGTACAAACAGAAACAAACAACAGGACAGTAAACGAAACTTGTTCGGAAAATTAACTCCCCCATTTCCTTTCTGAAGACTGAGTGACACTTTTTCAGTCTTCAGTGTCCTGTAGCTCATCACAAGGAACATTTTCTTTGCACTTTCTTGAAGACACAACTTTTTTTCCCTTTTTTTTGAGCGTGGCAAATATATAAAAGTATATACAGTATTTGTTAAATCTAGTAGTAGTAGTAGTAGTAGTAGTAGTAGTACTGTTGTTGTTGTTGTTGTTGTTGTTTTATCTCACATTAACAAGTATATTCTAAATTATTATTTTTTGTAACCTCAAATTCATTCTTTTCCTCAGTAAAGTTGAGAAATTGACTTTAGCATTATCTGTTTCTATTCCTAATAATATAAAGTTATCTGGTTATGCTAATTAATTATTTTTTACCAAAATGGTAGCTTTGTTATTGTTAACTTGTAACAGGTTTTATAGCTTAGTTAGCACATGAAGCTAATCAACTATGAGCAAAGTACAAACAGAAACAAACAACAGGACAGTAAACGAAACTTGTTCGGAAAATTAACTCCCCCATTTCCTTTCTGAAGACTGAGTGACACTTTTTCAGTCTTCAGTGTCCTGTAGCTCATCACAAGGAACATTTTCTTTACACTTTCTTGAAGACACAACTTTTTTTCCCTTTTTTTTTGAGCGTGGCAAATATATAAAAGTATATACAGTATTTGTTAAATCTATTATTATTAGTAGTAGTAGTAATAATAGTAGTAGTAGTACTGTTGTTGTTGTTTTATCTCACATTAACAAGTATATTCTAAATTATTATTTTTTGTAACCTCAAATTCATTCTTTTCCTCAGTAAAGTTGAGAAATTGACTTCAGCATTATCTGTTTCTATTCCTAATAATATAAAGTTATCTAGTTATGCTAATTAATTATTTTTTACCAAAATGGTAGCTTTGTTATTGTTAACTTGTAACAGGTTTTATAGCTTAGTTAGCACATGAAGCTAATCAACTATGAGCAAAGTACAAACAGAAACAAACAACAGGACAGTAAACGAAACTTGTTCGGAAAATTAACTCCCCCATTTCCTTTCTGAAGACTGAGTGACACTTTTTCAGTCTTCAGTGTCCTGTAGCTCATCACAAGGAACATTTTCTTTACACTTTCTTGAAGACACAACTTTTTTTCCCTTTTTTTTTGAGCGTGGCAAATATATAAAAGTATATACAGTATTTGTTAAATCTATTATTATTATTAGTAGTAGTAATAATAGTAGTAGTAGTACTGTTGTTGTTGTTTTATCTCACATTAACAAGTATATTCTAAATTATTATTTTTTGTAACCTCAAATTCATTCTTTTCCTCAGTAAAGTTGAGAAATTGACTTCAGCATTATCTGTTTCTATTCCTAATAATATAAAGTTATCTAGTTATGCTAATTAATTATTTTTTACCAAAATGGTAGCTTTGTTATTGTTAACTTGTAACAGGTTTTATAGCTTAGTTAGCACATGAAGCTAATCAACTATGTAGCAAAGTACAAACAGAAACAAACAACAGGACAGTAAACAAAACTTGTTCGGAAAATTAACTCCCCCATTTCCTTTCTGAAGACTGAGTGACACTTTTTCAGTCTTCAGTGTCCTGTAGCTCATCACAAGGAACATTTTCTTTGCACTTTCTTGAAGACACAACTTTTTTCCCCTTTTTTTTGAGCGTGGCAAATATATAAAAGTATATACAGTATTTGTTAAATCTATTATTATTATTATTATTAGTAGTAGTAGTAGTAGTAGTAGTACTGTTGTTGTTGTTGTTGTTGTTTTATCTCACATTAACAAGTATATTCTAAATTATTATTTTTTTGTAACCTCAAATTCATTCTTTTCCTCAGTAAAGTTGAGAAATTGACTTCAGCATTATCTGTTTCTATTCCTAATAACTTGTAACAGGTTTTATAGCTTAGTTAGCACATGAAGCTAATCAACCATGAGCAAAGTACAAACAGAAACAAACAACAGGACAGTAAACGAAACTTGTTCGGAAAATGAAACAGCCCTTCCCATTTCCTTTCTGAAGACTGAGTGACACTTTTTCAGTCTTCAGTGTCCTGTAGCTCATCACAAGGAACATTTTCTTTACAGTTTCTTGAAGACACAACTTTTTTTCCCTTTTTTTTTTGAGCGTGGCAAATATATAAAAGTATATACAGTATTTGTTAAATCTATTATTATTATTATTAGTAGTAGTAGTAATAATAGTAGTAGTAGTACTGTTGTTGTTGTTTTATCTCACATTAACAAGTATATTCTAAATTATTATTTTTTGTAACCTCAAATTCATTCTTTTCCTCAGTAAAGTTGAGAAATTGACTTCAGCATTATCTGTTTCTATTCCTAATAATATAAAGTTATCTGGTTATGCTAATTAATTATTTTTTACCAAAATGGTAGCTTTGTTATTGTTAACTTGTAACAGGTTTTATAGCTTAGTTAGCACATGAAGCTAATCAACTATGTAGCAAAGTACAAACAGAAACAAACAACAGGACAGTAAACAAAACTTGTTCGGAAAATTAACTCCCCCATTTCCTTTCTGAAGACTGAGTGACACTTTTTCAGTCTTCAGTGTCCTGTAGCTCATCACAAGGAACATTTTCTTTGCATTTTCTTGAAGACACAACTTTTTTTCCCTTTTTTTTGAGCGTGGCAAATATATAAAAGTATATACAGTATTTGTTAAATCTATTAGTAGTAGTAGTAGTAGTAGTAGTAGTACTGTTGTTGTTGTTGTTTTATCTCACATTAACAAGTGTATTCTAAATTATTATTTTTTTGTAACCTCAAATTCATTCTTTTCCTCAGTAAAGTTGAGAAATTGACTTCAGCATTATCTGTTTCTATTCCTAATAACTTGAAGCTAATCAACTATGAGCAAAGTACAAACAGAAACAAACAACAGGACAGTAAACGAAACTTGTTCGGAAAATGAAACAGCCCTTCCCATTTCCTTTCTGAAGACTGAGTGACACTTTTTCAGTCTTCAGTGTCCTGTAGCTCATCACAAGGAACATTTTCTTTACACTTTCTTGAAGACACAACTTTTGCGTGTGTGTGTGTGAGATCAGTAAGTTTAGGCAGGTTTCTGAAGCCTTCATTAGTGTATGTCTACTTGGTGAGCTTTATTGCATTAAATACACACACACACACACACACTAATGTCCTCCTCACAGAGGAGAAGAAGCGAAAGTCTGACCTGCTCCTGAACTCGGTGTTGTAGATGCTCTGAAGCTCATCTCTCTGAGTGATACTGAATCTCTGGCTCTCGTGTAAAAACTCTATAAAGTCCAGACCGACAGTCCGGATCTCAGAGCGAGTCGGGCGCATGTTGATCAGCAGAACCCAGCCGCCCCAGCAGTGAGCTGAGAGTGTAATGCGGATGTAAAGTGGCGCAGAGCGCAGTTAAATGTCAGTGCACGGCATCAAACCGCCTTATTCCTCACAAACCAGGTCCAGAAACGAAACTGAAGCCCAGCTCCGACCACAGCCTCATTCTCTCTGTGAAGCACATGGAGGAGCTCTTCCATTCATCCTTATGTGTTTATAAGTAAATAAATATACACGTATTGGCTGAGAAATATCCCCAAACCTGATTAATTACAAAATTTCAAACTTTAATCGTCAGTCAGATTAAAGAAGCGAGAAGGTGCGCCATCTGGCGGTCACAGCAATACTACAGGTGAAGACTTCTATCAGAATCCTCTGTATTTTACGCACAGAATCACTGAAATATCTCATCTCATTATCTCTAGCCGCTTTATCCTGTTCTACAGGGTCGCAGGCAAGCTGGAGCCTATCCCAGCTGACTACGGGCGAAAGGCGGGGTACACCCTGGACAAGTCGCCAGGTCATCACAGGGCTGACACATAGACACAGACAACCATTCACACTCACATTCACACCTACGGTCAATTTAGAGTCACCAGTTAACCTAACCTGCATGTCTTTGGACTGTGGGGGAAACCGGAGCACCCGGAGGAAACCCACGCAGACACGGGGAGAACATGCAAACTCTGCACAGAAAGGCCCTCGCCGGCCACGGGGCTCGAACCCGGACCTTGTTGCTGTGAGGCGACAGCGCTAACCACTACACCACCGTGCCGCCCATCACTGTAATAGAAACTGTTTATTTCAAATTGAAGACACACGAGAGGTTATTTATTTATTTATTTATTTTACAGAAGCACAGGGCATGTGGTTTTACCTTTCAGATGTTATTCTTTCTCTGACCTGTTTACTTGAGTCGTTCATGTGTACCATTTCAGGGCATTCGGTTTAGTTCAGTTGGTCGTGTTCAGTGCTCGAACTGATAACTGCATCATCAATTTTTCTTTGGCTAATCAGACACAAGAAAACCCCCAACCTTGCTGGAGCGGTTGGGGGTTAGGCGCCTTGCTCAAGGGCATTTAAGCCAGTCCTGCTAGTCCAGGGAATCGAACCAGCAACCTTTTGGTTATGGCTTCCCCATATTTCAGGGCATAACATGTTGAAATCCATGTGAAAAGTGTTTGATCACATGTGAAATGTGTGCAATTTTTCTACAGAGGACAATAATTTTACAGTAATGGCCCAGGACACGGGAAGTAAGGGCGCTGTAGGTGCTGCAAACCCCCCAACTTTCATGATTCCTTTAACTTCAACTGCTAAAACAACAACATCATTAACAACACCAATAATAATAATAATAGGGTGGCACGATGGTGTAGTGGTTAGCGCTGACGCCTCACAGCAAGAAGGTCCGGGTTCGAGCCCTGTGGCCGGTGAGGGCCTTTCTGTGAGGAGTTTGCATGTTCTCCCCGTGTCCACATGGGTTTCCTCTGGGTGCTCTGGTTTCCCCCACAGTCCAAAGACATGCATGTTAGGTTAACTGGTGACTCTAAATTGACCGTAGGTGTGAATGTGAGTGTGAATGGTTGTCTGTGTCTATGTGTCAGCCCTGTGATGACCTGGCGACTTGTCCAGGGTGTACCCCGCCTTTCGCCCGTAGTCAGCTGGGATAGACTCCAGCTTGCCTGCGACCCTGTAGAACAGGATAAAGCGGCTAGAGATAATGAGATGAGATGAGTTTCAAATCAGGTATTGTTGTAGCAACAATTCTGGTACAGTTTTAGTATTTTTTTGTCAGTTATTCTACATATTAATCCAAAACTGCAACAGTGTGCACTATAAATTTCTGTTATAAAATGGTAGCTGAATTTGCGATTCAAAATTGCCCCTAGAGGTGTGTGTGTGTGTGCATATAATGGATTGATGGATTTGCATCTCATTTCAAGGTGTAGTCTACCTTCACACCCTATGTTCCCAGGATAGCTTCTGGATCCATGATGATGCTGACCAGGATAAAGTGCTTATTGAAGGTGAAGGAATTAATAAGTGAGAACTTTCTTTCTTTTTTAATACAATAAAATGTTGAAGAAAAGTCTATAAAATGTAAAATCGCTGTCCAGTCACAACTCAATTTCTCAGCATCTTAAAATCACAGAATTGCCAGATATAATTTTATAACTCCACTCTCGATTTGTCCCACATTACTTAAATTCACCTTCTACTTTACCTGAATCTATCTTATGTCAAGGTGATGGCATTAGCAGCAAAATTGGTTGCTATGGAACCACACAGTGTTACAGACAAGTGCAAGCAAAATGTAAGTGCACTAATGATGATGATGATGATGATATGGCATTTGGTAAGTGGTGGCATGGTGGTGTAGTGGTTAGCACTGTCACCTCACAGGAAGAAGGTTCTGGGTTCGAGCCCAGTGGCTGACAGGGGCCTTTCTGTGTGGAGTTTGCATGTTCTCCCCATGTCTGCATGGGTTTTCTCCGGGTGCTCCGGTTTCTCCCACAGTCCAAAGACATGCAGGTTAGGTTAATTGGTGGCTCTAAATTGACCGTAGGTGTGAATGTGAGTGTGAATGGTTGTTTGTCTCTATGTGTCAGCCCTGCGATGACCTGGTGACTTGTCCAGGGTGTACCCTGCCTCTCGCCCATAGTCAGTTGGAATAGGCTCCAGCTTGCCTGCGACCCTGCCCAGGATAAGTGGTTACGGATAATGGATGGATGGATGGATGGATGACATTTAGTAAGAGTGGATGTCCCTCAGCAGTAAGCAAGCTCAGCCAACAGATGGAGCTGTACACCTGTTCTTACAGGAACACAGCACAAACAGTAAGCCATTTAGAGGATCAAAACAACCTCATATTAGCAATTTGCATTTATTTACTGATTATTATGATAAATATCCTAAATATCAAAAATATAATTATTCTAATCAAATGATCCCAGATAGCAGACAATGAGGGCCAAGTATGGTTGACTTTAGGCACTTAAGGATTACTTATCAGAAATGTATAAACCATAAGAAACGTATTGTTGGCCAACATTTGCCCAACTGTGAGCAGCCATATTTCAGGGTTTTACAATATTTGGAATCCGGGACAAAGATGGTCCAAGCGCAACTAATTATATATAATGCTTGCGATCCAACTATAATTTATGATCCATATCATGTCTGAGTCATGGTTAAGTTCTGGCTCTGGACTGAGAGCCAGGCTCGGCTGGGTTCATCACTGTCATTTCACAGTGGTATGTGAGCCATCAGTCATATGCTATCTGGAGTTGGCTCTTGTGCGCCTCCTTTGGACACATTTTCCTCTTTAATGGAGCCCATTTGTTTGATTGTCTTCACCAGTTCCAGTTTCATTTTGGTACAGCTGCACAAATCCAGTTTTATTTTAACGTTAATTCCTGATACAACCAGAACCAGCCAAGATGCTCCAATAGGCTACCAAAGGCTACTCCCTATTGTTTCACTCTCTACAATTTGTTCTATTTTCATCAAAGTGAAAGCCAGCAGACTGATCACATCAGCAGAGCTTCTTCATTAAAAACATCATTCATGGGAAAGAATGATGTGACGATAACAGTCACAAAAACTTTTCTACTGATGGATGCTGCAAATGGTGGAAGATGAAGTCTAATCATTTTCATAAAAAGAGAATGATGATACAATAATCAGAACAATGTCCAAACCTTATTTAATCTCATTTGAATGTAACATAGTTTTGGCCAAGCTGCTGCCATACTTGGAAAAACTATTTGTATTATTGAATACAGATTAAAAACACACTTTTATCTTTGATATTTTGGTGCTAGGCGGCACGGTGGTGTAGTGGTTAGCGCTGTCGCCTCACAGCAAGAAGGTCCTGGGTTCGAGCCCCGGGGCCGGCAAGGGCCTTTCTGTGTGGAGTTTGCATGTTCTCCCCGTGTCCGCGTGGGTTTCCTCCGGGTGCTCCGGTTTCCCCCACAGTCCAAAGACATGCAGGTTAGGTTAACTGGTGACTCTAGATTGACCGTAGGTGTGAGTGTGAATGGTTGTCTGTGTCTATGTGTCAGCCCTGTGATGACCTGGCGACTTGTCCAGGGTGTACCCCGCCTTTCGCCCGTAGTCAGCTGGGATAGGCTCCAGCTTGCCTGCGACCCTGTAGAACAGGATAAAGCGGCTAGAGATAATGAGATGAGATGAGATTTTGGTGCTATATAAATAAATAAATTCTATGTACTAATATTTATTCTTGTAAATAAACTAACTGTCAAGGGTGGTGAGAATCACCTGGATGCCTTCTTGAGCACTCGCGCACGTATACCAAGACCTTCCAACAAAGTCACAAAGTGTCCATATGGCATAGTATTTGAAATAAATACCACTGACCTACTGTACAGCCATTTTTCCCTTTCTTCTTCTCACCTTGTGCATATTAGACCTCATGTACACCTTAGAGCTATCTGTGTTAGCTATCAACTGCTATCATCATTATTATCATCATCATCATCATCAAGCATCTCATATAATCTCGTTATGCCTGAGGTGCTTCATCAGTTTGCTAACCTTGTTATCACTCTTACACTCCTTCTGTCCTCTGATTTTTTTTTTCAAATCTAGTGACCTACAGGTCTGTGAATACATGCCATTAGCTTGATTAAGTGGTCCTCCATCACTCCTCAAGCTTGTTAAGTTATCTGGACTTCCCTTAATATACCTCCTCTCTTCTCTCAGATCACTGTTTTCCACCCACAACACCTTGTAGCTGAATAGTGAGCATGTGGCAAGCACAGCCAGTCTAATTGAGGCTAGTTCAGCTAGACCACTGTTGGCCCTTTTCCACTGCATGGTACCAGCATGGTACCAGCTCAACTGATCGAAAGGAGTCAGTTGAGGTGGTTCGGACACCTTGCTAGGATGCCCCCCGGATGCCTCCAAAGGAAGGTTTTCTGGGCATGCCCCACCGGGAGGAGACCCCGGGGCAGACCCAGGACACGCTGGAGAGATTACATCTCTCAGCTGGCCTGGGAACGCCTCGGTATTCCCGTGGAAGAGCTGGTAGAGGTGGCTGGGGAGAGGGAAGTCTGTGCTGCTCTGCTTAGGCTGCTACCCCCGCGACCCAGATCCGGATAAGCGGTAGAAGATGGATGGATGGTACCAACTCGGTTCAACTCTACTTTCCTTTTTTAGTTTTCCATCAGGCCAAAGTTGTGGATAGTAACCTGTTAACCAGTATGTTTTTGGTATCACCTTTGTCAATGTTCCAAGCAAGCTGAGGCGATACAAAATGGTGACATGAAAACACTGCAGACTACTGATTGGTCTGAGAGAATCATCACTGCATCATTACTGTGTGAGACGGGACGTCCTGAACAAACCTTCCATTTTTAAAAAGAGTTATATTTATTTATTATACTTCACTGATTACAGGTATATGTGTGTTTTCACCGCTCACTTGAATTTTGTGTGTGTGCATGCAAAATGGTACTATGCCAAGCTGAAGTTGCCACAATTTGTCATGTTTCTAACATGTTTTGTTAACCAAAAAAAAAAATACAAAAAAATACAGTGTAAAAAAGCTGCATACAAACTGTCAGGACATAATGGTAATGCCATATAAAGTGCCATCAGTTTACAAGCAGCAAAAAAAAAGCCACATTATATATGTTAAAATGTTGTAATAGTTAAATGACAGGGCTTTCCTTTGGAGAATCTGGGTCTGCATCCCCCACTTGACATACTTTATTTGGGGAAAATTATTCTGCAGGTAACTCATTTAAAATTAGCCACCCTGTACTAATATTTTCGCCTGGCCCTCTGTTGGAAAAAAAGGGTAATGTTATGGGTTGACTGAGGTCTTGTAATAAACCACACATCATGACATGGCACTACTCGGACTGAAGCAGTATGCCATCTATCTTACTCAAAGTTAGGATCCTGAACGGTTTCCTTATGAGGGCAGAAGCCTTCAGTCTGTGGCTTACTTTAACCTACTTACTGACTACAGAGATCAAAAGCAGAGTGCACATACACTCATCTGTTTTATCTACAGAGGGTCAGGCGAAATATCAGTACAGGGCGGCCAATTTTAAATGAGTTACCTGTAGCAAAACTCTCCCCAGATAAAGCATGCTGAGCGAGGATGCAAACGTGGGTTCTCGCCATGACAACCAGTTGTAGTGGAAAATGAACTACTAATACCAAAAGCGAGTTGAGTCGAGCTAATACCATGCAATGGAAAAGAGCCACAAGTCAGTCACACTTGTAATGCAACAAGACTGAGCTTGGAGTCAGTGTCCTTCAGTCACCCCTTTTATTTCTTCCACTGGACCATTCTCTGTCAGCTTTGTTTCCCTCTAAATTTCCACATCCTCCAAGCTTAGCTGCCTGTAGGTTCAAACTGTTAGAGTGTTTGAGTATTTTCCCCAACTTACCACACACTAAGTTAGTGGTGGCCTGAGTAGGACTGGATAGTGATGTGCAGCGGGCTGTATGGTGCAATCTTTAGCCAACTTGAAGAAGAAGACTTTATTTGTCACATATACATTAAGAAATGATAGACCCTACAATTCTACTCCTGATCAGAAAATGGATGGTGGTTTCTGTCTAATTCTATTTATAAGAGTTGATTGGGTTCCTATAAGCCCTTTGCATACTAAGACTATGGCCCTGTCCACACGGCAACGGATTCAGGTGAATCCGATACAATTGTTAATCGTTTCGGCCTGGCATCCACATGGCACCGGCGTTTTGGGTGCCCCAAAACGCAATCTTTTGAGAACGGGTTCCAGAGTGGAAAGATCTGGCAACGTTGTCGTTGTGAAGTCGTCTGGATGAGTAGAACGGATTTGTTTACGATGACGTCACAACCACATGTGCTTCACGCCGGGTAGAAGTGTAACGAACTCGATGCGAGTTGTCAACAAATCCTATAACTTGGTTCATGAAACGCGCTTACAAAATATTTTCACTGTGAATATTTATTGTGTAATGGTGCAAAGTGAGAGAGAGAGAGAGAGAGAGAGAGAGAGAGAGAGAATAGCCCTTAGGCAGAGTCAATCCCGCCAGCAAAAATAGGGAAAAAAAGGAGCGATCTCACCTCTTCAGATGTTGGTTTAAGTCCTACAATACATTCCTCAAAAAGGGCATAGAAGAACAAATTAATCCATCAACGTGTAGCATTCAATTTATTCCGGACCATTAAAAGACGCTGCCTTCCGCGTAGAATCATACGTCATCCTCGCCGCCATATTGGATAGGTCAAAGCGGAGAATAAAGATGCCTCATTCATGTGCTGCGTTTAACTGTACCAGCAGGTTTGCCGTCCAAACGAGATCACATCGGATTACCTTTCACAGGTGAGACTGGAAAAATACTTTTCATTGTATTTGGTCATTATAATGTAATTTTACGAACAGATTTTTCTGACTTTGTGGCTAATATGAAGTCTTGCGCATAATAGTTTATGCGCATGCGTCCTTACTTCTTCTATTGTTCTGGTGTCTCCGAAGGGACCATCTTACAGCGCCCCTAGAGGTGTGGCATGTGTATTGCATCATTTTCAGCAAGCGTTGCGTTGCCATATGGACCTGATATTTGACTGATCGTTGCCCATTTGGACGCGATATAAGAGATGTAACTCATGCTATTTGAGCTTGCTCACCACAGACAGGCACTCCATTTCAAAGTTCTTCAACCTCTCTCTAGCACTGTGGGTGTTCTCGAGATAGCAAACGGCTATATCATGCCTCATGTGCCTCCACCAGGGAGTAGGCCATTTGGTAGATGTCTACCTTCCTCGCATAGATTACAGTGCTCGAGTGCCCTAGCCTCAAAACAGGTCACACAATTAATCAGATCCTAAAAGCTAGATTCTGCTAGATTCTGCTAGAGCAGATATTGTTTTGGTCACTAAACAAATTTCAAATGTCAAGTCTATATGTCGTACTGGCTGTTGATGATGATACCAGTTCCCTGGGGTCTATTGGAACTAAGAGAACTATCTCAAGTCACATTAGGCCTGTTTGTTTTTATGGCATGTCCATATATATTCTATCCACATTCACTGGATATGAGCACTCGCACACTCTGATTGGCTACTCTACTACTAGGATATCAGCTCATATACTGTGAATAGAGACAAACAAAATGGCTGCTTTGTTATCAAGTATTTAAAAGAAACAGAAATAGCTAAAAGAATATAGTTTTTTCCCCCAGTATCTCCTGTTCCACACTCTAGCCCAGTCGGTGGCGGTAATGCACCTTTAAGTTGGTTTGTCAACTGCCAAAAAACCCTAAAGAAAAAGAAGAAGACGATGAAGAAGAAGAAGAAGAACAACAACAAAATGGCGGTGTGTGTTGCCAAACCAACCGAAGATGAAATAAAAACTCCACTCGAAAACAAACCCCCAAAAAATACAAAAAAAAAAAACCCAACAAAATATGGAATAAAAGTATTTCATGGTAAGAACATATCTTTTTTATTTTTCAAGAATTATTATTATAGCATTTTTCACAAATTGCTACTATCATTTCACAGGTTTGTTTACATTCTAAGCAGAAATGATTTTGTCAGGTGTTTTGTATAAAGTTTTAATTCGCAAAAAATAAAAATGCTCTGTTTCTCAAAATCCAGTGAATGTGACTAGAATAAAAACAGTTATTCCACTCGATCTCTTCGTACATGGCGTAGCGCCTCGTCGGCTATCAGTTTATGTACGACTCGATTTCGTGGAATAACTGTTAAATATCATGGGTAATGAAAAGTTATGCATTTGAGAGGTTGGGGAACAGTGCCTTTCATTTTGCCTTCCAGTTAAGGAAATCAGCTCAAAAAACATCAGATGTGCCTGTTAGCATTTTATTTATTTCTTCTTTTATTTCTTCCATTATAATTAAAATCTGGTAAGTTGTTTCTCTTTTGTCTTTCTGATTCTTTCTCTTGAGCTAACACTGAATTAGTTCCATCTTTGTCTATCATGTTTTTTTTCTCTCTATAGAGGTAATATCAGATCAGGTCTGTCTTTCTTCCATCAGTCTGTCAGCCAGACTCTTGCTCTGTGATAAAGGTGCTTGGCAGTGTTGGAGTGTGTTCATCTGTAGTGAAGAGGTTTCTCCAGTTAGCTGCAGTTGTCTTATCTCCTCCTGTTTGAGGCTCTCAGACCTCTCCAGCTGTCTGTTGTCCTCAAGAGGAGAGCACCCTGCCAGGCCATCACTCGCTCATTACCTCCTTATCTGTCTCCTCTCATTAGGAATGCTCCAGACTCATGCTGTTCCACGTGCATGTGTGTGTATTTATTCTGGCTCTTTAAAAAGATGACAGACCGGGCTGAAGTGCTCCTCTCTCGCACATGCTTTGATGGCTTCCTACTCTTGGCTCTGTTTGGCCTGATAATGTTCCTTTGCTGTTTATGAGCTCTCTTCTTGTTTATGGGTCTGTTTACGAGCTCGCCCTCCTCACAGAGATGGGAGATGAGAGGAGGACTTCATGTGAAGGAAAAATAATTTTTTCGATCACTGCTTGAAGAAGAATGAAATGTGGATGGTAGATCAGGTTAGGACTGCAGTGAGTTCCCGCTCAAGTAAGGTGAACTTAGGAAAAAGGAAAAAAGGTTCTCTCGGGCTGTTAGGAGATGAAGGAGAAGTAAGGGCAGAGTCTGTGACATTAAGCAGATGATCAGCAATAAAGGCTGCTGGTCACTCAGATTTAATGGGGCCTGCATTTTACAGGCATGTGTGTACTGCAGAGCAGGTATCAGAGCCCAGCTTCTTTAGTTTTATGAGTGACAGTGGACTTAAAGTGCTTAAAGGATGTTGACAAATCTTTTCTTCTAGGATCTGTATTGAGGACATCCAATTGAATGGCAGTAAACACACATGTATAGCAGTGGAGCACTATTAACTATTCACGTACAGTACCAGTCAAAGGTTTGGACACACCTTCTAATTCAGTGATTAATTTGTGCTAGCAATGCTGGCACAAATTGTTACTCTCACCAGGGGTGATTCTAGCATCTGATCTTTGGGGGTGCTTAGCCCCCAGAGCTGACAGAGGCACCTGGCTTGAACAACAGTGTTTCCACGTTTATTCCGCATTTAGACAGACTTAACTAGACAAGAAGACTAGACTAGCAATTCTGCAATGTTTTAACAGAAGCTGACCCAATAAACTATGATATCTACACATTTACAACCACTGACACAAATATTTATGTTATATTTTTAACAAGACCTACTACTGCATTTGTAATGTTGGAGCTATTCATTTTTGAACAGTGGTAATTGTTAATTAATGTGTTGTTGTGTATTGTGTAATAATAGTGTGTATTATTATGATTTTACATTAGTAAACGCTATGTTATATTAAATAAAATTGACTAACACACGGTGGTCTAGCACCGTAGCACTTGTACAGCTCTGCACAAAAGTATCTCGATATGGATGATAAATGTCGTTTTTATCATTCTGTTTATAGACCAGGGAACATCAATATTGCATTATGCATATTATTGTGTTGTGTTTAACAATTGTAACTCCAGTCTGTACCTTCACATCTCGCTATGCCAGTAATACTCAGGTGCTACTTCGAGTTCCTCATCAGCATGGAATCCAGTTAAAAAAAACACCATGTCGTAGCAAGCGCACGCGCGGACAGGCAACCCAATCAGAGGGGACGCAAAGAGGAGAGGTATTTTACTGCTCATAGACTATCACGTAACAGGTGAATTCAAGAACACACACACGCCCGCGCACACATTCATTGCGCAGTGCGCAAGGGCACTTATTTCTGAAAATTACGTCCAAAAGCAGTGTTTTTGAGGGTGCTGAGCTAGGGGGTGCTCAGCTCGTTTTGGGGGGTGCTTGAGCACCCCCCAAAATAGGCTAAACACGCCCCTGACTCTCACTCAGGATCTTTCTACTTTATTATTATACCACTGGGCTGAATTAAGTTGCTATGACTTTTGGTGCTGATCTGGATCACCGAACCGGAATTATCCATGAAAAACAGGCTTTTTTCCTCACTAAGTGTCATTCTCTATCTCTTACTGTTCCAGATCTATAGGGTACAGTGACCAGACATCCCAGTTTGTAACAGCTAGTGCAAATTACTGTGACTTCACAGTATCTATCTATCCATCCATTATCTGTAGCCGCTTATCCTGTTCTACAGGGTCGGAGGCAAGCTGGAGCCTATCCCATGGGTGATGGGATAGGCGAGGTACACCCTGGACAAGTCGCCAGGCTGACACATAGAGACAAACAACCCTTCACACCTACGGTCAATTTAGAGCCACCAGTTAACCTAACCTGCATGTCTTTGGACTGTGGGGGAAACTGGAGTACCCAGAGGAAACCCACGCGGACACGTGGAGAACATGCAAATTCCACACAGAAAGGCCCTCGCCGGCCACGAACCCAGAACCTTCTTGCTGTGAGGCGACAGTGCTACCCACTACACCACCATGCCACTCACAGTATCTAGCTAGTTTTTCTTTATTTTTATTACAGTTTGTCTCACTCACTTTGGTGAATTTCTCGAATCATCATTAACATTTGTACAACAGTTAGTGCATTTCTTGAAACAATGTGTGCAAACTGCAAAACACAGTGCAAAAGTGCGTACCTTGCTCAAAATGCTTAGTTTATGTCTCAAAAGCAAATATTCATGCCAATGAAACTGTCAGTGCCATCAGAATGACAAGTCTTTGCACCATTGTTTATGAACAAGAGAGTCAAAATGCTTAGACATTTTGTCAGTATAACTGTTTGCTCTGTAAGCATTTTCTAATGAAAAGTGTGACCAGTATTTTGGTAACGCTGACTGAAAATGCACAAAGAAGCACTTTTTTCTGTGTGGTATAGCAATTTCAATACTACAAAGTTGCACATTACTGTGTGTGGGGGACCGATTGCAATATGATTCAATCTGACTGAATTATATCAGTCATATGACTGACTGGATATGATTCAAAGTTTTTACTGTACTGTATTGTTTGTGCTGCCATTTGTTGACATAAGAAAGAAAAGAAAGGCTTTTACAGTACTGCATTGCACAATGGAAAAATTAAAATTACAAATTTACAGTAAAAAAAAAAAAAACACACCAAAAACACCCCTGTTAAAGGCTCATTGATTTCATATGGGGCATGAGGGCTAGCCCATATGGTCCAATCCCACAGAAGAGCTACTGTAGCACAAACTGCTAAAAAAAAAAAAAAAAAAGTTAATGCTGGCTAAAACAGAAATATGTCAGCATTAACTTTTTTAGCAGTTTGTGCTACAGGAGCTCTTCTGTGGGATTGGACCATATGGGCTAGCCTTCGTGCCCCATGCGAATCAATGAGCCTTCGACACTCATGTCCCTGTTTCCGGTTCACCAGTTGTCCTTCCTTGGACTACTTTTGGTAGGTACTAACCACTGCATACAGGGAACATCCCACAAGATGTGCCATTTTGGAGATGCTCAGACCCAGTCATCTCGCCATCACAATCTGGCCCTTGTCAAAGTCGCTAAGATCCTTACGCTTGCCCATTTTTTTCTGCTTCCAACACATCAATTTCGAGAACTGACTGTTCTCTTGCTGCCTAATATATCCCACCCCTTGACAGGTGCCTTTGTAATGAGATCATCAATGTTATTCACTTCACCGCTCAGTGGTCATAATGTTATGGCTGATTGGTGTATATGCTTGCTAACTGAAGGTTCATGAGATTCACCTCTGAGCTTTTGTAGAGAACTGGTTGATCATTGGTTAATCTGATGCTTCACACATTCCCTCTCATAAGTGAAAGTTAAGATTCATCTGAGACAAATTAATCAATTTAGGACACATTTACCAAAAGTTTTATAAGAAATGTATCAAATATGTTTGACAGATTATGACAACTAGTTCAATACTTGCATATAATGACTCAAGCAATGAAATAATGCCTAGGTTTGTTTGTTTGTTTGTTTGTTTGTTTGTTTGTTTGTTTGTTTGTTTGTGGGATATTCAACAGAGGAGCAGCATAATGCATTCTGACCAACGTGACATGAGCAATTGATAATGTAAAAAACAGTACACAATTATACACAATCAGTTGCATGGATGTACCAAAGCATTTGCTGTTTGTTCAAGATAATAAGAAATTGCTTTTATGATGTGTACAATTGACAAGATGATGTGAAGTTTGAACAAGCAGTTTTGAGAATTTCCATTCTGATCTGAGGAATGCACAAAAATGACTGAGAAAAACTGAAATTAAAACTCACTTCATGTCTTAAAGTAATGATGGATGTCGTGTCTCTTTACTTCGCTGAGCGGTTCTTGACATAATATGGATTATTACAGTTGTGGAATAGGGCTATTTACTGTATTTTTATTATTTACTATTTACTGTTTGATCTCGAACACATTAAGAAGGCAAGAAATTGCACTAATTAACTTTTGACGAGGCACCTGTTAATTGAAAAGCATTCCAGGTGACTCCCTCATGAAGCTGGTTAAGATAATGCCAATAGTGTGCAAAGTGTAATGAAGGTAAATGCTGGCTACTTAGAAGAATCTAAAATATGAAGCATTTTAAAATATTATTTTGTTTTTAGCATTTTTTTGTTTACCATATAATTCCATATATGTTCCATATGTTAATTTGTAGTTTTGATTTCTTCAGTATCGTTCTACAATGTTAAAAATAGGCAAAATACAGAAAAAACTATGAATGAGTAGGTGTAGTTAAACATTTGACTGGTACTGTTGATATGGCATGTACGAGGATACTTTGAAAAGTTCTCGGCCTCACCCAGAAAACGTCACAGCAGAAAGATTGTTCTTGCATTATTTTTCAACTTAGTCTCCTTTAACTTCAATATACTTAGTCCACGGATGTTCAAGCTTCACTATCCCCTCACAGAAGAAGGTCATATCTTACTCCTCAATAGCATGGGTGACTTCAATATTGCTCTGAAAATGGCGATCACACAAGTGGGATTTCAGTTTGGGAAACAGATAGAAGTCAGATGGTGCCAGGTCAGGTGAGTAAGGTGCATGAGCCAACAGTTCAAAGCCACATTTGGCTGCTTCTGCCACTGCCACCTGTGCTGTGTGGACGGGCACATTGTCCTGTAGCAACAGCATGCCAGCTCGAAGCTTTCTTCTTGAAGCTTACTCCTTATTTCTTTGATTGTTTCTTTCATTTGACTTTTTGTGGACAGTGATACAAGGCTTTATAGTATACAGTTATGCCCCAAAATGGAAGTTACGCCCCTCGTTTCTAGGTGAGGCCGAGAACTTTTAGAAGTACCCTCATATACACTCCTATTCAGCAACTCAGCATTTTAATCCACTTTTATTTTTACTTAAAAGTGAGCCCTAAGCAGCACTGTCGTCTCACAGCAAGAAGGTTCTGGGTTCGAGTCCAGCGGCCGACAGGGGCCTTTCTGTTTGGAGTTTGCATGTTCTCCCCGTGTCCGTGTGGGTTTCTTCTGGGTGCTCTGGTTTGCCCCACAGTCCAAAGACATGCAGGTTAGGTTAATTGGTGGCTCTAAATTGACCATGAGTATGAATGGTTGTGTGTCTCTATGTGTCAGCCCTGCGATGACCTGACAACTTGTCCAGGGTGTACCCCACCTTTCACCCATAGTCAGCTGGGATAGGCTCCAGCTTGCCTGCGACCCTGTAGAACAGGATAAGTGGCTACAGATAATGAATGGATGGATGAGCCCTAAGCCCTGCCCATGTTATATCACTGGACGGCTGGTACTAATTACTCTATCTCTGTTCTCTCCCTCTCTCTGTGCAGATGATTATACATTGCCACTTGTCAAGAAAATCCAAACGACTCTGGCTAATATGATCACCTGAATGCTTTTGGAGGTTGAGAACAATTATAACGTCATGAACATGATCGGAGATCCTGAGCTCCTGTATGCTAGGGTGAGTTGTAATAATGAGTATATATTCAAGCACTATACCAAGTGTTTCATATCTGATTCTTAAAAATATTTGACATTGAAATGATGAATTAGTTTTGGCCATGTAGAAACAAAATCCAATAATCCTACATATCTTCACAATTACATATATCACTCCCCTATTTAATGTTCTTTGCATATCATGTTACAGTAATTTATACACTTGTGATATGTGATTATGTATGTGTTTGTTTGTAGGTGGATGAAATGGATGCTTTCCTGAAAGCAAGGGAAGCCGGTCACAAGTTTATGAGGCTCTTTAATAAAAATTGGACATGTGTTGATAATCATAATAATGTGATGCATGACAATAATTTGTATATGATTTCATATTTGAATTTATCGCCACATTATAGTTTACACAGTTTACACAGGGATAAAATGTTCAAAAGTCTTATGAAATTCTTAGGTTGAATAGAATTTTTAATACAGTGCCAGCAATAAAGCAGTCTCTCTCTCTCTCTCTCTCTCTCTGTCTCTCACACACACACACAAAATGTAGTTGTGAAAGACACACACATGCTGTATACACTAAAACCACTCTGCATTTATCTTTCAGGAAGCTATGAAGATGCTCTATATCATCATCAGCAGCAGCAGCAGCAGCAACAATAGCAGACATTAGAAGAAGAAGAAGAAGAAGAAGAAGAAGAAGAGAAAGAAGAAATAAACATTTCACCCAACAATTTAAAATATTATAAAATGGTCTGGTTCTTGATTGTCAATTTATTTGCAACAAAAAGAGAAACTTGTAAACTGTATATTTATTTACTGAAGAGTATTAAAACTTTAAGTAGTACCTGAGAAGAATATGAATAAATGATTGTGGTTTATATGCACGAAAGAGGGAAATTTAAACATCCATGAGGGATATTTTCCTGAAGACCAACAACAAATTAACAACATGAAGTTAAAATGTCATTCTGTTGAGATTAAGTTGTAAATAGCTGAAGTAGATAAAGAATAAAGGTCCAACTCTTGCAGGGTTTTCAATATTGATTGTTCCAATACAGTGAGGAACATTTGGCATTGTTTAACTTGTTTACTGCCCATGCTTGCTAAGGCTTCTTCAGAAAAAAAAAAGGGAATGTTCTTCAAATAGAGTCATGACAATTCTTAAGAATAATTTCTTGAATAGATTTGAGCCATGAGCACACATATCTCATAAATCTGAAATGATCAACTTAAACCTTAAATCTTAGTATAACATAATTTCTTGAATCAATTAAATACAGGAAGGGACAGAGCAGGCTATACTTCCTTAGAAGGGTGCGGTCCTTTAACATCTGCAGGAAACTCCTGTGGATGTTCTATCAGTCTGTGGTCGCACTATGGTGTGCTGGGGGGGCAGCACATCCAAGAAGGACACATCCAGGCTGGACAAACTGATCAGGCGGGCCGGCTCTGTGGTCGGCATGAAGCTGGACTCTCTGGTGACGGTGGCAGAGAAGAGGTCTATGGACAAACTACTGAACATCATGGACGACGCCAGTCATCCTCTGCACACCGTCATCAGCAACCAGAGGAGCCTGTTCAGTGACAGAACGCTCCTTCCCAAGTGCAGGACGAACAGACTTAAAAACTCCTTTGTCCCTCACGCCATCAGACTGTACAACTCCTCTCTGGGGGGGAGGAGGGGTAACAGGAGGACAGAGGACGGGAAGGAGCAGTAGCCTAGCCTAACAATAAGCAATACTGGACAATGTGCAATATAATGTGCAATATAAAGTGCAATATCTCTCCTGCTGCCCCCTTCCCCTTTTTCCTTCCCCCATCCTCTCTTCCCCATATCTTATTCTTTTTATATTTGTATCTGTAAATGCTTAATTTAATTAATTTATCTAGAAGTTTTTTCTCTATTTTCTATTCTCTGTTTATCCTGTAATGATGCAGCTGGAATCTTAATTTCCCTGAGGGAACCCTCCCAAAGGGATCAATAAAGTTCTAATCTAATCTAATCTAATCTAATCTAATCTAATCTAATCTAATCTAATCTAATCTAATCTAATCTAAATGAAGATAACACCTTCCTCAGCTAGGGATGTCCAACATTCAGCCCCAGGGACCAAATACAGTCCGCCAACAGCCCTTAACTGACCTGTGGTTTCTCAATGACAATGTTTGATTGGTGGCCTGCTAGCCAGCACATTGCATTACAGGGGGGGAAAACCCAAACTTTTTTTTAAATTATTTTTTATTTTTTACCACCAACATGTATTCTTAGAAAACAATGGGGTTCAGGGGTGTGAATTCAAATCACATGGCTTGGGCTTGATTTAGACTCACTATAAATTTGATGACTTGACTCAGAACATGTCTGTCTTGACTAAGGACCTGATTCAGGACATGTCTGTCGAGAATCAGGGCTTGTGGCTTGATTGAGAACTCAGGCCACTCTGTCTTGATTCGAGACTGACAGACTGCTTTACTCAGGCTATGTATGTCTTGGCTCTGGGCTTAACTCACACAATGTCTGTCTTGACTCAGACTTTGTGTCTTGATTCAGAACTTGACTCATGCTAAGTCTTTCTTAACTCGGTCCTGACTCAGGACGTCTGTTTTGACTCTGGACTTGACTCAGGACATGTCTGTCTTGACTCAGGCCTTGTGTCTTGATTTGGAACATGACTTAGGACTTGTCTGTTTTATTTTTGACCTGACTCAAGACTTGTCTGTTTTGACTTTGAACTTGAATCAGGACTTCACCCAAGACATATCTGTTTTGATTCAGAACACAACTTGACATGACTTGAGACTTGACTCAGGACATGTCTGTCTTCATTTGATTTAAATGTCAATATACTTGTTATTTGAAAAACGATGACTTATTCCAACTTCTGGTTCTTTGAACAGCTAGAGGATTTCAGCTTCCAAAACACTCGGTTGAAAGATTCCTTGGACCCTTTAGGGTTTTAGGTTTAAGATTAACAGGTATTATACCATTTATTTTAAAAAGTTGTTTGGTTTGGGGGGTTTTGATTCTAATTTATTTTAACACACACACACAGAGTAAAGCACCAGTGTGATTTTTTGGTCATCTAGCAGGCACGTGCACACATAGGGCTTTAGAGGTGCTTGAGCCCCTGCCCTTTTTGCCTCGAATTAAATGTTGCCCTTTTAAAATAATAATAATAATAATCCTAATAATAAATAATACAGGGCGGCACGGTGGTGTAGTGGTTAGCGCTGTCGCCTCACAGCAAGAAGGTCCTGGGTTCGAGCCCCAGGGCCGGCGAGGGCCTTTCTGTGTGGAGTTTGCATGTTCTCCCCGTGTCCGTGTGGGTTTCCTCCGGGTGCTCCGGTTTCCCCCACAGTCCAAAGACATGCAGGTTAGGTTAACTGGTGACTCTAAATTGACCGTGAATGTGAGTGTGAATGGTTGTCTATGTGTCAGCCCTGTGATGACCTGGCGACTTGTCCAGGGTGTACCCCGCCTTTCGCCCGTAGTCAGCTGGGATAGGCTCCAGCTTGCCTGCGACCCTGTAGAAGGATAAAGCGGCTAGAGATAATGAGATAAATAATACAGTCCTGTTAGAAGTTTAAAACAACGGCGGTACAAAAACTCCACGGCAATCTACCAATTTTCTTGTAATACGGGGTCGTTGTGTGTGTTGAGCCTGCCGCTTCTCTGTCCATTGCTGCTCCGCTCGAGTGCAGCCAGAGAGAGGGGGCGCGCGGACGTGAGTGAGAGGGAAGAAGCCACTGCGCTGCCACAATGATAACAGAGGAGACGGGACAGTGAGGCAGCTTGAACATGTGAGTTATGGTCTAACAGTTAGCCCTTTCAAACTGTATGTACATGACATTTGGGCGTTTGTAGGGCTACTGACATTTGTGCGAGTAATTTAGTCTCTGTAGTTTAATAACCTGCTTGTTAACTGACGTGACCTGACCTGTTACTGTTCACAATCGATTGCCTCGGCCGTGCTTCGGTGTACATGCAAGTATCATATATCATCGGGAAGCTTACATTCTCCTCTTGTATATATAACTAGTCGTCGACCTCTTCCACAACGTGCTCAAATCAAATGTGGGTTATGTTTCAGAAAAAAACAATGTTATGTCAGACACTCTCACACTGAAGGGGATCTTAAGAACGCTAAGAGACAACAGTGGACATGACATCTTCCCAGCACTGGAGGAAATGAGAATATATGCCACGATTCCAGTGTCCACTGCAACAGTGGAGAGGTCTTTCTCCAAGCTAAAGCTTGTGAAAAATGTACTCAGAAGCCTATGCAAAGAAGAGAGGCTCTCTGATCTCCTTCTCCTCTCGATTGAAAAAGACATACCCATAAATCACAATGAGGTCATTAATATCTACAGGGACATGGCCCCCAGAAGGTTACTGCTTTAAGGCCCCTGGAATGTTAGGCTTCTACCTTATGAGAGGAAGGACTGATTTTTATCATTTTGTCCATTAGGCTATTTACTTATTTGTTCAAAGTTCAGGTTTCACTGTTCAATGTTAAATCTTTAACAATAAAAAAGCCTAATAATGCACCAGTGTTTTATTGCTTTGCATGTCTTCCAAGCCTATGATAATGTGAGTGACAATTTTGCTGACACAAAAGAAATAGCAATTGCATATCACTTTCACCAACACAGGACACATAGCTAAGTACTTACCTTCCTATTAGTACGTTAATTTTAATTCGACATTTCCATATTTTGGAAAGGACCGGGAAAAAAAAAAATCATGCACTTGCTGCCCTTTTTCTGACTTTGAGCCCTTGCCCCTCCTTGTCATCTAGCCAGCAATATGAAAGCATCAGAATGTGTGAAATAACAATAATAATCTCCAACTATCTGAAAACATTTCTGGGTTTCTTTTGTAACATGGTGGAAGATCACTCAGGGTCACATGACTGCATACATGTCAAGTACAGTTTCCCCATATTTTGTACGGGAAAATGCAATTTTTTTTGGCTAATACGGCATGCACTGATTTTTATACAGGAAAATTACGTTTTGTATCAGAGATTTTTTCCGTTACTCCGAGAAAATTTTCTTAGCATCCACCATTTATTTTTTCAAACACGCATGCCCAATGAAATGGAACTATTTTCGATTTATGTGGTTTTATAGTTGCACGTGGTTTTCTCAGTCATTTAAGTACATCGGCTCAGACTGCCCAGACTTCTGTAATGGCTGCAGAAGTTATGTTCTGCCAATTTCTCGTGGAACACAACATCACCCCGACTGTGGCAGACCATTTTTCGCAGCTAGCGAAAAAAAAGAAGTTTCTCGATTCAAAGCCTGCACAGGTAATAATTTGTTTTTATTTATTTATTTATTTATTTATTTATTTATTTTTGTTTAAGTTTTTATTGTTTGCATGTAGGAAAGCTTCCTCCATTATCATGATAATTTAGGGAGGCGATACTGGGAGTCACCGTTTATACAACGGCAACTGTAGTTACCCGTCAATTTCTGGTTTCGCTTCCCTCAACATTTAAATTGCTGATAGACATTATATGTAGACACAGATGACCAACACCCGTTACTACCATCAGTCGTCAGTAAACTGGAAAAGTATTGAATGAAGAGTAATGGTGGTAACAACCGTTGGTAACCTGTCTCTAAAATGTGTAGTAGGGGATGGAAGCAATTTACCAGTAACACCATCTACATGTTTGCCGTGCTCTGATTTTCTTTTATTGACCAGGAAAATAATATATGTATATTGGGGAAAGGTCTTCGATGTAAAAACTGCTCTGGGTGTTGCCAGGTTTCCAATGCTGAAACAACTTTTTACTGCTTTGCTGTGCCTCCCACATAGCAATGCAGATAGTGAGAGGGCTTTTTCATTGGTTAGGAAAATTCATACTGAGGACAGAAAAAATATGGCTGCAGACAGATTAACTGCATATCTGCAAATTAAAATGAACTGTGATGAGGAGCTACAGTGATATTATAGCTAGTGCCAAATCTGCAACATCTTTGTACAACAAAACACTCCAAAAAGGAATAAGATTTAAATTCTTGTTATAAATTACTAGGAAGATTTTCAATTTAGGGGCGGCACGGTGGTGTAGTGGTTAGCGCTGTCGCCTCACAGCAAGAAGGTCCGGGTTCGAGCCCCGTGGCCGATGAGGGCCTTTCTGTGCGGAGTTTGCATGTTCTCCCCGTGCCCACGTGGGTTTCCTCCGGGTGCTCCGGTTTCCCCCACAGTCCAAAGACATGCAGGTTAGGGTAACTGGTGACTCTAAATTGACCGTAGGTGTGAATGGTTGTCTGTGTCTATGTGTCAGCCCTGTGATGACCTGGCGACTTGTCCAGGGTGTACCCTGCCTCTCGCCCGTAGTCAGCTGGGATAGGCTCCAGCTTGCCTGCGACCCTGTAGAACAGGATAAAGCGGCTAGAGATAATGAGATGAGATGAGATTTTCAATTTAACTTCGTAATTTATTAATATTTTCACTTATCCTTGTTTACATAATATACTTGATGTGGTTCAGTCATCTTTAGTTGGATCTAACACTGCTTGTGGTGTCAACACTTTTCTCAAATGGAACTTTTACTAACCTTCATTTACTGTTTGACATGATTATATACATGTACATGTAACCTATTTTAATTAACATACCTACTTAGTACTGCTGTTATATTTCAAGTAATTTTCTTTGGTGGAATGTAATATTGTAAGTGATGTTAACACTTGTCAAATAGAACTTTGTATAATTTTTATGAACTATTTAATATTAATACATTTTATTTCCAAAATTTACATCAATAATTCTGGTATTACTGACAGGGCTTTGAACCAGAATTTTTTTCCTATTGGTTCGTTCCGAACAGAAACGGAATTTTAACGTTTCCGGTTTTGGGTTCCATCATTAAATAGACGTTCCCGAACCGGTTAGAACAAAAAAAATTTCGTTCCCGGAACGGTTAATTACGTTCCCTGTCAGCTGTTTAACAAATGGCTATAAAATTATGTCTCTGTCTCATCCAGCTTAAGCCAAATGTAGGCTAATTCTATTACAACCTTCATTAAATAAGACAAGAAATAATTCAAAACAATTATTATTTCAAATGTTGGCGATTTGGATTCTCAGTATGTCTTCCCATCTACACAAACAGAAAAAGTGCCAAAAATGAAAGATAATTTGTTTAGTGTGTTACCAAAAGCTAGTCAGGCCCTATGCATTGATAGGCTAACAGAGGTTAACGTCATTTAATGTTCGCGAGCCTCTCATTAACGTGGACAAATATATTGATAACGTCTTTGAATAACGATAGACTGCAATATTTACCTCTTATTTAAGATGTGGAGACGTGATAGTAGTCCACCCTCCCGCTCTCTCCATTCAGTCAGCGAACGTCACACAGGAAGTGAACCCCAGCGGGTCATAGAAACTTGCGCAGGAGAAGAATGACTTTTTTATTTGTAGGCTACGGAAACTTTGAGGAACGAAATAAAAACCGGTATTAACCAGTTACCATTATTTTTAATAAGCGTTTCTGTTCCGGAACATAAAAAATAATAAAGTTTCTGGTTTCGTTTCTGTTCCATGTGAAATAGAAAAAGTTCCCGGTTTTCGTTTTCGTTCCTTGAACCGGTTCAAAGGCCTGATTACTGATACAATGTATATTAAATAATTAAGTTTATAGTTCAGTCATTCTCTTTTTATTAGATAATTGTTTACTTGACTGTACATATAGTCCTTTTTAATTCAGTTGTTTACTCTGGGATCTAAAATTTCTTTTTATTCAGTACATGCTTATTTGATCCCTTTAACTTGATGCAGTGTGATAAATATGCCTATTACAATAGGAGTGTATAATGTGGAATAAAACAATCGGTGCTTTGGAGTCTATATTGGAATTTTTTCTCGTGTATAAGGGCTCATGGGTGTATGTCAGGGAAAAGTACAGATTTTGTAAGGGCACGGGTAACTAAAGGTTGATATGTATGTGACTGGCTATCACTGAAACACAACGAAACTTTGATACTGTCCTGACTTTGCCAGAAGAAAGTTTTTCCTCTGCGGATTTCATGGTTTATCACCATATAACATTTCATACCTACTCATATTTATATTCACATCTGTTCCACAGCCTTTCGGCAGGATGCAAAATCTTCCTTTTTGTAATTTTCCCAGCAAAGCCACAGCTCTGAGATCATCAGAAAGCTGCACGCTGTTCAGCACACTCTCCCTCAGAAGTGCGTGCGATGGATGCTACACACTCATGTGTGATTTAGACTTGGCAAATATAATGTAATTCAGTCTGAACTGGAATGCAGCGCTTGGTGCATGACATGGTGGTCTGGAAGAAGAGTACTGAAGTGTTTCCTCAAGACAATGACCTCTGTCTCACTCTCACTCTCTCTCAAACACACACTCTTAGGCAATAAACCATCTAAGAATTAACATAAACAAGAACATAGATAGATGCTAGACAGGACAACTCTACAACACTGAACCCTAAAACGCTCTGTCTCTCTTTGAGTTTTGTTACTTGGGAAGGGGCAGCATAATATAGCAAGTGTGCCAAGTACATAAGTCAGCAGAAAAGAGGAGAAAGAGCAAAACACACGAGAGATCTGTTTATGGCTGAATAACTACAGCAGGAGAACAGAAGCTGAAAGAGAGAGGAGTTAAGGGACATATTATGAAAAACTTACTTTTCAGTGCTTGTGCATGAAGCCTAATGGTTAGAGAAGCAGCTTTAGTCCCAAAAAGGTCGCTGGTTCGATTCTCTGGAGCAGCAGGAATGGCTGAAGTGCCCTTGAGCAAGGCACCTAACCCCCAACTGTTCCCCAGGCTGCTCTGGGTATGTTGTATGTTACTTTGGATAAGAGTGTCTGCTAAATGCCTGTAATGTGCATATACATTTGGGTATCTGGAGTGCCTATGAACACACAAACTCTGAAATAAGACAACCCAGTCAGTTTCTTTCTTTTGGGCTGCCTAGATCAGAAAATGTGATAAAACAAGTCATTCAAATTTGGCTTCTCTTCTTACAAAGAAAGGTAAGCTTGTTATAATTACATAAATTACATTTGGCAAAAACCTGTTTGTGTACGGTAGCCAATTTGTGTCTGAATGCTTTACCAATTTGGGCCAGTACAAACCAGGACTGACAACAAAATTGTTCCTCAAAAGCAGGATGAATACCAACTGTCCATGGCAAAACTGCAGACGAGGGAAATGCCAGTATTTAACCCTTTGATGCAAAACATGGGTCAAAAGTGACCCAGCTAAGTTTTTATCTTCTATATTTTTGCAATAAATTAATTCCATCATTCAGTATTCAAGGTATTCCTCAATTAACTTGTTTTTGACCATCATACATCCTTATTTTATTTTTTCCTTTCTTACTTTTTGAATAAAAACCCTTTTTGTATCACTACCCTTCTAATGCACAACATGGGTCAAAAACGACCTGCATTCATTTTCCAGGTTATTTCATGTATGGCTGAGTGTTTCTATGATCTACTTTTGAAATAAATTCATTTTGTCATTTACTTTTCCAAATATGCAGTAAATATCTTGTTTTTGTTTAGCACAAATCATCATTTTTATTTTTCTTTCTTAAGTTATGAACAAGCACAGCTTTTGTAATTCTACATCAAATTTACACACATGGGTCAGAACCGACCCGCATGCATTTACTCCAGCGTTTGGTGGGAATTCTGTGACTTGTGCTTGTGTCAGACATTTCACAGCTCAGCACAGCGCCCTTTGCCCATCTAATACATGGAAGTAATGTTTTTCAATTGTTCTAACATTACCTTAGAAAAAAATTGATGATGTTTAGGTTCCCTTGAGAGTGGGTAGATTACTTGTCAGAAAGTTACAAGTAATTACTATTAGCTACCGAGCTGTTGACATATTCTACTTTAGTTAGCTAATTGTATTGTAGTTGACTTAGCTAACTACATAGTTAATAAATAAATAACTGGCCCCATTCACTGCTAAAGTAATTATTTGAAACAAATTATTATTATAATATTAAGACATTTAATTTTAAATCACACTTGGATGACCCATGTGTAGTAATATAAAAAGTATTTTTGTTCATAAAGTAGGAAAGAAAACATTAAATTAATGATTTGTGGTAATCAAAAACAAGATATTTAAAAAATACTTGGAATATTCAATCATAAAATAAATTGATTTCAAAAGATAGAGCAAAGAAAAACTCAGTCAGCATGAAATAACCTGGAAAATGAATGCAGGTCATTTTTGACCCATGTTGTGCATTAGAAGGGGTGTGCATATGTTTTGCATCAAAGGGTTAACAAATAACTATGCTATGTGTTTTTGTTTGGCTGTTTAGCACTAGATAATGTTAACAGCTGAGGTACTAGATGGACAAGTATGTTAAGTATCAGAAAGTTACAGGCATTACTTGCTGCAGGATCCACAATATTGTTAACACTATTATTTTGTTAGTTGAAAGTCTGTAAGATGAACTTTATCTTATCAACACTCTGTCAATGTAGATGCTTTTGTAAAGTTTGCATGTTTTTTTAAATTAAAAAACAACAACAACAATGCCTTGGTTCTTTTTTCTCATGTCATTTACTTACTCACAAAAGTGCCACTTACCTGACAAGCCCTATTAAACATCATCCATATTTTATTGCTCTGTTTTTTCTCGTCTCTCGTCTTCTTCCGCTTATCCAGGACCGGGTCGCGGAGGCAGCAGTCTAAGCATGGAAGCCCAAACTTCCCTTTCCCCAGACACCTCGGCCAGCTCCTCGGGAAGAACACCGAGGCGTTCCCAGGCCAGCCGAGAGACATAGTCCCTCCAGCGTGTCCTGGGTCTTCCCCGGGGCCTCCTCCCGGGGGGACATGCCTGGAACACCTCCCCAGGGAGGCGTCCAGGAGGCATCCGAAAAAGATGCCCGAGCCACCTCAGCTGGTTCCTCTCGATGTGAAGGAGCAGCGGCTCTACTCCGAGCTCCTCCCGAGTGACTGTGCTTCTCACCCTATCTCTAAGGGAGCGCCCAGCCACCCTGCGAAGGAAACTCATTTCAGCCGCTTGTATCCGCGATCTTGTTCTTTCTGTCATTACCCAAAGCTCATGACCATAGGTGAGAGTCGGAACGTAGATCGACCGGTAAATTGAGAGCTTCGCCTTTTGGCTCAGCTCCTTCTTCACCACGACGGACCGGTAAAGCGACCGCATCACTGCGGAGGCTGCACCGATCCGCCTGTCGATCTCACGCTCCATCCTTCCCTCACTCGTGAACAAGATCCCGAGATACTTAAACTCCTCCACTTGAGGCAGGACTTCTCCACCAACCTGGAGAGGGCAAGCCACCCTTTTCCGGTCGAGAACCATGGCCTCGGACTTGGAGGTGCTGATTCTCATCCCAGCCGCTTCACACTCGACTGCAAACCGCCCCAGTGCATGCTGAAGGTCCTGGTTTGAAGAAGCCAACAGGACAACATCATCCGCAAAAAGCAGAGATGAAATCCTGTGGTTCCCAAACAGGATTCCTTCCGGCCCCTGGCTGCGCCTAGAAATTCTGTCCATAAAAATTATGAACAGAACCGGTGACAAAGGGCAGCCCTGACGGAGTCCAACATGCACTGGGAACAGGTCTGACTTACTGCCGGCAATGCGAACCAGACTCCTGCTCCGTTCGTACAGGGACCGGACAGCCCTTAGCAAAGAGCCCCGAACCCCATACTCCCGAAGCACCCCCCACAGAATACCACGGGGGACACGGTCGAATGCCTTCTCCAGATCCACAAAGCACATGTGGACTGGTTGGGCAAACTCCCATGAACCCTCGAGCACCCTATAAAGGGTATAGAGCTGGTCCAGTGTTCCGCGACCAGGACGAAAACCGCATTGTTCCTCCTGGATCCGAGGTTCGACTATTGGTCGAATTCTCCTCTCCAGTACCCTGGAGTAAACTTTCCCTGGGAGGCTGAGAAGTGTGATTCCCCTATAATTGGAGCACACTCTCCGGTCCCCTTTCTTAAAAAGAGGGACCACCACCCCAGTCTGCCACTCCAGAGGCACTGTCCCCGACCGCCACGCGATGTTGCAGAGGCGTGTCAACCAAGACAGCCCCACAACATCCAGAGACTTGAGATACTCAGGGCGGATCTCATCCACCCCCGGTGCCTTGCCACCGAGGAGCTTGCAAACCACCTCAGTGACTTCGGCTTGGGTAATGGACGAGTCCACCTCTGAGTCATCAGCCTCAGTCTCCTCAGTGGAAGACATGACGGTGGGATTGAGGAGATCCTCAAAGTATTCCTTCCACCGCCCGACAATGTCCCCAGTCGAGGTCAACAGCTCCCCACCCGCACTGTAAACAGTGTTGGCAGAGTACTGCTTCCCCCTCCTGAGGCGCCGGACGGTTTGCCAGAATTTCTTCGAGGCCGACCGATAGTCCTTCTCCATGGCCTCCCCGAACTCCTCCCAGTTCAGAGTTTTTGCCTCCGCAACTGCCCGAGCTGCAGCACGCCTGGCCTGCCGATACCCGTCGGCTGCCTCAGGAGTCCTGGAGGTCAACATGGCCCGATAGGACTCCTTCTTCAGCTTGACGGCATCCCTTACTTCCGGTGTCCACCACCGGGTTCGGGGATTGCCGCCACGACAGGCACCGGAGACCTTGCGGCCACAGCTCCGAACAGCTGCATCCACAATGGAGGTAGAGAACATGGTCCACTCAGACTCAATGTCCCCCGCCTCCCTCGGAAGCTGGGAAAAGCTCTCCCGGAGGTGGGAGTTAAAGACCTCCCCAACAGAGTGCTCGGCCAGACGTTCCCAGCAGACCCTCACCATACGTTTGGGCCTGCCAGGTCTGTCCAGCTTCCTCCTCCGCCAGCGGATCCAACTCACCACCAGGTGGTGATCAGTTGACAACTCAGCCCCTCTCTTCACCCGAGTGTCCAAGACATAGGGTCGGAGATCAGATGACACGACTACAAAGTCGATCATCGACCTCCGACCTAAGGTGTCCTGGTGCCACGTGCACTTATGGACACCCCTATGCTCGAACATGGTGTTCGTTATGGACAAACTGTGACTAGCACAGAAGTCCAATAACAAAACACCACTCGGGTTCAGATCGGGGAGGCCGTTCCTCCCAACCACGCCCCTCCAGGTGTCACTGTCATCGCCCACGTGAGCATTGAAGTCCCCCAGTAGCACAATGGAGTCCCCAGTCTGAGCACCCCTCAGTACCTCTCCCAGGGACTCCAAGAAGGCTGGATACTCTATACTGCTATTTGGCCCGTAGGCACAAACAACAGCAAGAGCCCTCTCCCCAATCCGAAGGCGCAGAGAGGCGACCCTCTCGTTCACTGGGGTAAACTCCAACACATGGCGGCTGAGCTGGGGAGCTATAAGGAAGCCCACACCAGCCCGCCGCCGCTCACCACGGGCGACTCCAGAGAAGTGGAAAGTCCAGCCCCTCTCAAGGAGCTGGGTTCCAGAGCCCAAGCTGTGCGTGGAGGTGAGCCCGACTATCTCTAGCCGGTACCTCTCAACCTCCCGCACAAGCTCAGGCTCCTTCCCCCCCAGCGAAGTGACATTCCATGTCCCAACAGCCAGCCGCTGTGTCCGGGGATCAGGTCGTCGAGGCCCCTGCCTTCGACTGCCACCCAATCCACACTGCACCAAACCCCTACTGCTACCTCTGTGGGTGGTGAACCCACAGGAGGTTGGGCCCACGTCACCTCTTCGGGCTGAGCCCGGCCGGGCCCCATGGGCAAAGGCCCGGCCACCAAGCGCTCGCATACGAGCCCCAACCCCGGGCCTGGCTCCAGGGTGGGGCCCCGGCTGCGTCCTACCGGGCGACGTCACGGTCCTGGATTTTTCCTCCATAGGGGTTTTTTTTTTTTGCTCTGTTTTTTTTTTTCTTTAAAACAGTACTAAGTTAATTTATGGTTGTGGTGGGAGATGATCGAAAAGAATGCTTCCTTGAGTGTCTTTTACTGAAAAAAGCACTTAACTTCATTTTCTGCAGAATATAATGGAATCTTTACCAACATGTCCATTTGGAAAGGATACACTGTATATTGCCTGGAGTTATTTGTTACATCCATCCATCCATTATCCATAACCGAAAGGTTTCCTGTGACCCTGCACAGGATAAGTCCTGTGCAGGGTCACAGGCAACCTGGAGCCTATCCCAGCTATGTGCGAGAGGCGGGGTACACCCTGGACAAGTCACCAGGTCATCGCAGGGCTGACACATAGGTGGGGTTTACATTAGACCGTATCAGCGGATCATCAGATTAACGTTTTTAAAATGATTAGTGTGCACACAGCAACGCCAATACACGATTCGCGTGCACATAGCAATGCCAGTACACGGATACACTCGGCTCCGCAGGCATCCTGCGCTCCAAATCACTCCGCCCTGAACAGCGAGTGCCCTCTGGAGGGTGCACACTCCGGCCCTGCGCAGCTCACAGAGCGCGCGAGTGGAGTGCACGAGCAGTGATTTGGGACTGAGCCGCTGTGTGTGTGATCCCAGCGCATATCGGGTATGCGCGTCACTTACCACTTGCAAGTGGAAGGATGGCAAGCCTAAAGACAGTCATAACTACACAATGGGCAGTATTTGCATCAGTATTTGCAGTATTTTCATACTTTTATACTCTTTAATGAAAGGTGATACAAGGCGGAAGTCCGCGCCGTTTTTCAGCAGTCGCGTCACATGACCAACGCCAGTGAATCAGGAAGGTGGATGTCACAGTGACGTTGTCCAATGACGACGCCAGCTAATGTTTACACAGTACCGGACCAGACACGATCTGGATTGAATACGTGGACGCTGGCGGATTCCCGTTTCCTGGCGTTTCCAGGCGTTTTAATGTAAACGGACAGTGCATCCGCGAAGAAAACGAGACAGATACGGTCTAATGTAAACTTGGCCATAGAGACAGACAGCCATTCACACTCACGGTCAATTAGAGCCACCAATTAACCTAACCTGCATGTCTTTGGACTGTGGTGACTGTGTGCAGACACGGGGAGAACATGCAAAGTCCACACAGAAAGGCCCCTGTCGGCCACTGGGCTTGAACCTAGGATCTTCTTGCTGTCTACCACTACACCACCTTGCCGCCGGGGTTATTTGTGCTTCTCATTTTCAGATGGTAAAGCATAGCATAATCTGTTGAGGAAAAAAAGACTAACAGGACAGATTGGTACAAAAATCCCTGGGATACTGAGAAATTAACAATTACATTACCATGTCTAATATGGCAATGAAACGTACTTTTGAACAGACTAACTATTCTGTTCTATTGTTTTAACCCAGTATACAGTATGCTCACAGCTCATATCCAATTTAATATATATATATATATATATATATATATATATATATATATATATATATATATATATATATATACTGTATATATGGTATATATGATATTACATGGTGTGGTGAAGATATGAAGTTTTTCTTCAAGTGGTGAAAATAGTTCACAAGTGAGCGGAGCGAACAAGTGAAATATTTCTCAACATGAAAAGATAAACTTCATATCTTCAAGCCAATGTATAATATTCTTTTCATTATAGAGACACATCCACAAAAAATATGCAAGTTAATCAAAAGAATTTTAATTTTGAACCAGTTCGCCATTTTGATAATGCGTATCAAGTCAGTGGCAAAACACTGGAAGTGACATCATCGATATCCTCAAGAGTGAAGATATTGGAAAATATGTTACTCAGGTCCGGGATGTAGTTCATATGAAAAATACGAGTGGCATATTTCCCAGTGAAACACTCGTGTTTTTCCATATTTTGACTCTTTTCTACATTGTAGAACAATACTAAAGATATCAAAATTATGAAATAACATCTGGAACATATATGGAATTATGTGGTAAACAAAAAAAGTGTTTAAAAATATTTTTAATATTTTATATTCTTCAAAGTAGCCACCATTTACCTTGATGACGCTTTGCACACTATTGGCATTATCTTAACCAGCTTCACGAGGTCATCACCTGGAATGCTTTTCAATTCACAGGTGCCTCATCAAAAATTAATTAATGCAATTTCTTGCCTTCTTAATGCGCTTGAGGTCAAACAGTAAATAATAAACACAGTAAATAGCTCTATTCCACAACTGTAGTAATCCATATTATGTCAAGAACTGCTCACCTACCGTAAATAAAGAGAAACAACATCCATCATCACTTTAAGACATGAAGTGCCTTTTAATTAATACAAATAAAGAAAATCCATTGAAGTAGAAGGTGTGTCCAAACTTTTGTCTGGTAAGAGAACAGTTAACAGTGATAACTATTATGTTTAACTGTAATTTTTTAACTCTAAATTTTTTATCCCTATCTTGTTATATTCAAAACAGTATTGGCTATGACAAATCAAATACCTACTCTAAAGAACAAATAGAAAACAGACATCATATTTGCATTGTTTTTTAATTTAGGCTTACACAAAAATGAATCACATCCTTCTGAAATAACTTAGGATAAAACAGAACAGCGTGTGTCCATTCAGGTTTACAGTAAAAGAATGAGAATAATGAACCTGAGTAGTGGAAAGACAAACACTGTTCCAAAGAGCATGTCTGTCTACAAAGCACGTGATGAACAAAATCTTACAGTGTGTGCATTACAAATGTACAATTTATACATGTAGGTGTATAAATAAATGTTTCAGTGTACAGAGAAGACAGTCTTCATGCAACTGATTGACGCAAGGATATCAGGAGTGCCCCAAAGGCCTATAAAGCGCCTAGTGGGAATCAGTGATGATGATGAGTGTGCTTTGTTGGTATAGACTTTTGACAACACCAGCTGCAGTCTACGGTGGTGAAAAGTATTTGTTCAACACCTAATACTCAAATGAATACTAATACAAAAATACCTAATGCTAAATTGATTTGCTCTATCTCATCATCTCTAGCTGCTTTATCCTTCTACAGGGTCGCAGGCAAGCTGGAGCCTATCCCAGCTGACTACGGGCGAAAGGCGGGGTACACCCTGGACAAGTCGCCAGGTCATCACAGGGCTGACACATAGACACAGACAACCATTCACACCTACGGTCAATTTTAGAGTCACCAGTTAACCTAACCTGCATGTCTTTGGACTGTGGGGGAAACCGGAGCACCCGGAGGAAACCCACGCGGACACGGGGAGAACATGCAAACTCCACACAGAAAGGCCCTCGCCAGCCACGGGGCTTGAACCCAGGACCTTCTTGCTGTGAGGCGACAGCGCTAACCACTACACCACCGTGCCGCCGATTTGCTCTATATTTTTCCTTTTCCTAAATATTAATTTGACCCACAGGCCGCATGAGGGTTAAAATCTCAAATATTCCTGATTAAGCCTTTAATGGTTAAACTTGAATACTTAATGCCATTTGAACATTGGCATTACTGGCCCATTAAAAAAAATCAGCCTTGAATTGAACTGAATTAAAATGGTGGGACTGTTGCTGAGTGGATCACAGAGCAAAAGAAAGAAAGACAGCAGTAGTAGTTTATCATGATTGTGTTGTATTGCTGTCTCAATGTTGTGCTACATGATTCCTGTGTTGTTTTCTCCAGCGGTAGTGGATGGGTGTTTATTGAAATGTTTACCGAGCCTTTCAAACACGTCGATTTTTCTCCAAATTCCTTCTCCCACTCACTCTCCTCTTCACTCAGTGCTTTTACAGTTTCACTCAGGACATTACACAAATTCATGGTACACAACCACATGTATTTTCAACATAGACATCAACTTGTTATATATTTCTTCTTAGATCGATTATATATGTCCTATTATTATAGTGTGTGTGTGTGTAAATACAGATATGAATAGGAAGCACACTATTTTTATCCATCCATTATCTCTAGCCGCTTATCCTGTGCAGGGTCGCGGGCAAGCTGGAGCCTATCCCAGCTGACTATGGGCGAGAGGCGGGGTACACCCTGGACAAGTCGCCAGATCATCGCAGAGCTGACACATAGAGACAAACAACCATTTACACTCACATTCACACCTACGGTCAATTTAGAGCCACCAATTAACCTAACCTGCATGTATTTGAACTGTAGGGGAAACCAGAGCACCCAGAGGAAACCCACGCAGACACGGGGAGAACATGCAAACTCCACACAGAAAGGCCCCTGTTGGCCGCTGGGCTCAAACCCAGAACCTTCTTGCTGTGCGATGACAGGGCTAACAACTACACCACTGTGCCACTCCCACTATCTATTTATTTATTTACTTATTTATTACGAAGCTTGTCAGAAATTTTCAGTGTGTATCAAGTTGAGACTAAAGATATTTATTTATTTGGTATTTAGGACTCGAGTCCCACAGAACTCAGCATAAAATATCACATGAGTGAGTTTTTAACTTTCTTATCATCAGTTGTAAGCAATACAAAGAAACAGCATGTTCATTCATTCATCCTTAGTAACTGTCTGGTCAGGGTCACAGTGATTTAAATTAGCCTACTAGTTTATTTGTATTTTGGGAAAAATAAGTTAAATTTGCTCGAAAATACTGCAAGTTCAGGGGGCATGGTGGTGTAGTGATTAGCACTGTCGCTGCACAGCAAGAAGGTCCTGGGTTCAAGCCCAGCAGTCGACGAGGGCCTTTCTGTGTGGAGTTTGCATGTTCTCCCCATGTCTGCGTGGGTTTCCTCCGGGTGCTCTGGTTTCCCCCACAGTCCAAAGACATGCAGGTTAGGCTAATTGGTGGCTCTAAATTGACCGTAGGTGTAAATGTGAGTGTGAATAGTTGCTTGTCTCTGTGTGTCAGTCCTGCGATGACCTGGCGACTTGTCCAGGGTGTACCCCGCCTCTCACCCATAGTCAGCTGGGATAGGCTCCAGCTTGCTGCGACCCTGCACAGGATAAGCGGCTACAGATAATGGATGGATACTGCAAGTTGAAACAAATATAATAACTACATAAGCAGTATAACCCCCCACCAGCCCACCCACCCCGTCTCACCCTGTTTTAGGTCATGTCCACTTTGGTTTTAAATCTGAATACAGATATAAACATGAATATTCAGAGCACAGAACTGATACAGATACTGAGAATGATATTGTGTTACACCCCAAATGTATGTAATTATGTCTATATGTCTGCACAGTGTGTTTATATGAATGTGAGATCTTGTCTTTCAGTCTTCTTCTTTTGCTTTGTCTTTCTCTCCACAGCAGCTGTTCATCGGTTGAGAATATGACTCTGTAAATACATTAAAAGTCTGTTTATGGTTAAATATCTGCAGGAGTTTAAACACTTTTGAAAAATGTACATTGTGAACTGTCTCCAGAGGAAGCCATCATTTAGGCGTCCCTGGTTGTGCCTGTTTATTTTGCTTGGGGATTCCTCTGCATGGAGAGCCCAATGAACCCTTGCACATCATGTGGGAGGCACCAAAACCAGTTTTAGGATGATGATGATGATGATGGAAATGTCAAATAAAGACAGGAGTCAGATCAAACATCTCAGGTGTCTCGTTGCATGCGTGTGAGTCTGTGAGTAACAGAAGTATGACTCATACTTTATCATAAAATTAGCAGTGTTCATGCTAAAGCTTAGTTAGAGATTAGCGCCAGGATGTAGGAGCTCCATATTAGGAGTAAAATGAGCATTGTGAATTATAAGGTTGAACTCGATGACTGCAGATAAATGTCTGGCCTTAAATGTCTGTTAACGATCTTAGTGAGGGACTGTTTCAGTAGTTCCATAACTCAGGCCATGTGGGAGTGTGTGTTGGATTGGTGTGTGGGTGTGTGTGTCTGTGTGTGTATGTGTGTACGTACATGTACAGGTACTTTAAGTCTGTGTGAGAATCACAGCTCTGATTTATGACACCTAACACAGATGGAGTTGTGCGAGCATTAACAGGCACCCTCGATTACAAACCTACAGTTTGCCCAAAAGCACAAATGTGCTGTAAGACCACTACATCATACTCATCCAAACCCACACATGTGTACACACACACATATACAGTATCAGTAAAAACTTTTGACGAGACACATCTGTTAATTGAAAAGCATTCCAAGTGATGACCTCGTGAAGCTGGTTAAGATAATGCCAATAGTGTGCAAAGCATCATCAAGGTAAACAGTGGCTAATTTGAAGAATCTAAAATATGAAACATATTTTGTATTTTTAATACTTTTTTGTTTCCCACATCATCTTCAGTGTTCTGCCTGATGGCAAGTCCGGCTCTGATGCCCATCAGAGTTTCTAGGGAACATTACAATAGTGGCTTCCTGTTGCCGTCTACTAGATTATAGAGGTTTTCTCCTTTCAACCATTCACACCTATAGACAATTTAAAGTAGCCAGTTAATGCCACACTCACAACCCGCCGTAAGTGTTTTGGACACACACGGGTCGCAGAATTTGGTAGCTAGCAGCCGTGCCACAGGGTCACGGTGAACCCGGGGGAAAGTTTGGGGGAGGAGTACAGGCAAAGTACTTGTCAAGTACAGGTTGCATTCGGCAGAGGATAAGAGAGAGGAAGTGATTGGGAAAAGATGGCACAGAGGCCACCGCATCTGCCACCTCGCGTTCTGACATCGGTGTTCCTGTATTAGCAAAGCCAATATCTCTTTGTGCTGCTTCTCAGTTTCTATCATCTGCCTATAAAGGTCCAACTTCCTCAGTCATTGCGGCAGTATGGCAACAGCCATCTTCTTCCCTTCTACAAGGCTACACGCTACATAATCGGTTCCTTGGTTCCTCCCCCAATATATATACCCAGAGTCTTGCCCTTCATATCATGTGAGGGTCGCGTGTGCTGCGTGCACGCCACACTTAGGGGTAGAAAGTGAGATGTACTTCTGTCTTGGGGGCTGCAGAAATAGCAAGTGTGGAATACTTGTGTAGTACTTCTGAGGCACGTCACTCGTACAACGACCGTTGTCATCGCAAAAAGCCCCCACTAGCTGTGATGCTGACTTGGTTCAGGAGTACGGGTCCTATACGTAGTGTATGCGTTACTGATTTTTTGCAAGACCTCTAGAATTTGCATATGCAGGACCAAAAGTCTCCACGGCCAGTCTGTGACCTTCTACAGCGCTGAACACACGCAAGTCACAAGCATGGTTTTGGGCAATTCCATGTAACTGTCAACCTCACCATGCAAAAATAAAGCAACATGTAATACATCAAAACCACTCCCAGAGATATCACCTAGGCCTGTATTTTACAGATGTGAATAAGTTGAACCAATTTGTAACCAACCTAATATGTCACTGTCAGTCTTTCTTTCTTATAATGTAAACCCCAAGCTAAAATCAACTTTGATCATGTACAATTCTATATTATTGCCACAAGCCACAGAAATGTATGCTAAAATCCACAAAACAGCAAAACAATAGCCATCCTAAATATTATTTAAGAACTTTGATAGTTTTAGCTGATATTTAGAGAGTTTTTCAAAGGGTTATGGTGGTTAAATTGCTGATTTTCTAAACATATGCCATGTCTATTTCAGACGCGTCACATCCATAACGGAATTTCGTCACATCCATAACGCTGACTTTTCCTTCCGAAACTCTGCATGAAATACAAAATATTTTAAACAAAGATTTTTTAATATTCACCTTGGACCCGTCTATCAAATGGATATCTCCATTTCGACATTAGGTTTACGATTTCACAGAGTTTGATAAAAATGTACAGTCACCCAAGAAAAGTGATACTTTTTCTGTCACATCCATAACGCATCTTTTATTGGCATTTTCTGGCATGCCCTAGATGTACTATGGGAATTGTTCTTGTTCTATCACTTCTCCAGTATGGTACAGCCTTAAAATATGCAACACCTGTTTAAATACTGGGAGACAATAAAACATGCACTGGGTCATTTGTTGCCATTTTGAGTTCAAGTGTCACGTCCATAACGCTGGAATTGCTCTTTTGCCAAATTTTTTACCATAGACCGCCCGTACGGCGGGTTGCGAGTGTGGTTTAACCTAACCACGTCTTTGGGGGAAACCCACACAGACACAGGGAGACCATGCAAACTCCACACAGAAAGCCCCCCCATCAGCCACTGGGCTTGAACCCAGAACCTTCTTGTTGTGATGCGACAGTGCTAACCACTACACCACCATGCCGCCCCTTTCCCACATAACTCCTTATATATTCCATAAGTTATTTCATTGTTCTGCTGTCTTCAGTATTGTTCTACAATGTAGAAAAGAGTCAAAATACAGATAGACCTATGAATGAGTAGGTGTGTCCAAACTTTTGACTGGTACTGTATGTGCACTCTCATATTTAATAGCACTTATTCCCTATAAATATCACAAACTTTTAAGAAAATGCGACAATTTTATCATACAATTTACTAACCTACATTGGATACAACATAATGCACACTCTTCGAAATAAAGGTACCAAACTGTTCTGTTCCATGGCTCTGGAATGGTACTATCAAGTACACATATTTTGTATCTGTAATTATCTTTGTACATTTAAAAATAATTCAAGCTACATCACTGTACTTTGAATACTACTTTGATGGTACTTAAGGAAGTAAGTTTACTCTTTAATCTAATTAAAGGAACACTGTATACCTTTCTACGTAAAAGACACACCTTGAAGATACAAAATATGGTAGAAAAGATGAAACCATCCCAACAATTAAGAGTACATTTTGCTGTTTTTTTTCGAGATGTACCCACAGAAAATATTTTATGTATTTTGTTTTAATGCTAACTGACAACAACATTCTATGTTTTTCCTTTAATTTAAGTTTTGGCACCTTGTCAAATAAGATACATCACCACACACATTTCAATGTCATAAAAGCTTGGTGGGGGCGGCACGGTGGTGTAGTGGTTAGCGCTGTCGCCTCACAGCAAGAAGGTCCGGGTTCGAGCCCCGTGGCCGACGAGGGCCTTTCTGTGCGGAGTTTGCATGTTCTCCCCGTGTCCGCGTGGGTTTCCTCCGGGTGCTCCGGTTTCCCCCACAGTCCAAAGACATGCAGGTTAGGTTAACTGGTGACTCTAAATTGAGCGTAGGTGTGAATGTGAGTGTGAATGGTTGTCTGTGTCTATGTGTCAGCCCTGTGATGACCTGGCGACTTGTCCAGGGTGTACCCCGCCTTTCGCCCGTAGTCAGCTGGGATAGGCTCCAGCTTGCCTGCGACCCTGTAGAACAGGATAAAGCGGCTAGAGATAATGAGATGAGATGAGATGAGATGAGAAAAGCTTGGTGGAAATACATATATAATACACATCTTTGCTATTTAGAATCTGATTTCTAACCTACTGTGTATTTTTCCCCCTGTAAACACACTTGCTATACAAGAGGAAACTAAAACTGGAAAAAAAATACCCTCATATAACATTTATGCATAGTAATAACTTTCTATGAGGTATGTCCCTTTGGCCTTTTGCATGAACGATGAATTTGTAAGCCTATGTATGTGTGTGTGTGTGTGAGAGAGAGAGAGAGAGAGAGAGAGAGAGAGAGCGAGCAAGCGTGAGTGTGTATTATGACCCTGAATGCCTCCTCCTCCTCCCCTCGCTCTTTCTGCCTGCTGTCTCCATCCTGATCTATTCACCCCTGGAATTCCTGTTGGAATTTAACCACCGTTCCCCAGTCACTGCTGTTTGTGCCTCCATGAATTTCAACTCAGATTCACTAAAAGATTTCGAAACCACCTGCCACATCCTCCCACAACACCACGAGTTCCACAATACTGTCTCGAAATGTGTCTCTTAATGCTCTCTTCCTTCCATTCATTCTGTCCATCTCCCTGTTTCTACATATCTTGATCTCTTGTCTATGGCTCACTCACTCACACCTTTTGCACACTGCTGGAATGTTGTGCATTTGACCCCGATGCCTGGAGGCAGCACATACTTAAACAAAAAAGAAAGAAAAAAACGTACACTTATCAAAACATTGCCATGCATGTCGGTTATCACACTCACTCTTATCAAAGCATTGTTGTTTACACAAATCTGTTGTCACATACAATGCATACGCTTACACTACACTTGATCTAAATGATGCATTGTGCATTATTTATGGGCTGTGCATGAGCTAATGTTATGGCAGTTGTGGTTTGGAAAGGGGAGTTTTGACGCAGTTTGACTCAGAGCACCTTGTGCTGGAATGCTTTATTTCGAGTGACTCGGAATGGACAGGACAGGACAACCTCATCATCATCATCCTCTGCGGTCCTGTGACTCACAGGGGTTTAGTGTGTGTATATGCTGTATTGATGTATATTTGTTTCTGTGTGGAGGTGTAGTAATGAACTTTTTCGTTGTGTTCACTGGTCACACCCGTGCTTTGACATAAACAACAGTTAAACTATAAATCTGCAGTCCTACATTATAATGAGACACACCCTCACCCTCTGTACATACAGTACGTCACTGTACATTATAAACTAGCAGTACCCCTTACACACCCAGATTTGAGTATACTATATATTATATTGCCATAGACAGAAAGCCTTAGAGAGAATCACATCATCAGCATCACAGCAGAGTTATACTCCATTCCCTTATTAGCTGGATGGAGAAATCCTAAGTGCTGTTGAATTAGGATCATTAGAAGCAAAGAGCCTGAGAAAGATTTAGCAATATTTTCTTTCGGGTTTTGAGTTGGAAATTTGAATTCAGCAAACCATTATTACCATTAAAGGTCCCATGGCATGGTGGTTTGTTGATGCTTTAAACGGGCTCGTGGAGGTTTCTGGATGTTATATCCGCAGCCTTTCTCGAAATGAACCCTCGGCACGTAGATATAGCCTCCTGGAAGAAAGCCCCATTTCAGTGCTTTTCCCAGTGCGTCGTTTTGCTAATGAGAAGCAGGAGGCAGGGAAGGGTAGAGGGTGGGGGCGGGTCTTATCATTAATATTCATGACATTTAAACGTGTTACCTCTGATTGGCTAACAGCACTGTGACGCTACCTCCAGTGGGTCAGAACAAGCGGATGTGGGTGTCTTACTATGGCGAGAGAGAAGGAACAAACCGCGAAGGGAAAAATACTGCGCGCTGACGTCATTAAGGTGCGACGCGAGGAAATAAAATAAATTCAACAAATGTTTGGGTTTTTACTGAACAAACAAACAAATAAAATGAACGAGTGACTTAAAAAAAAAGAATGTGGGTGTCTTTGTAAAAACTGTTTTGATTGGCTATTATAACAGAGCATGCTGCATGCTTTTTGGTTTTGTAGTGCAGAGTACCTGGCTAACTGCAGGAAGCGGTTAGCTGCACAGCTAATGTAGCCATTGCAAGGCTAACGTGGCACCGATTTTAAAACACGGCAAAACATAAGCTCATAAGTTACAGTCAATTTCCAGACTAAACTCAGTTTAACAGAGCATGCTGCATGCTTTTTGGTTTTGTAGCGCAGAGTACCTGGCTAACTGCAGGAAGCGGTTAGCTGCAAAGCTAATGTAGCCATTGCTAGGCTAATGTGGCACTGATTTTAAAACACGGCAAAACGACCAGTTATACACTTACTTGTTCAGTGTTTGAGGCTGATGCGGCAGGGATGCTTGGCACGGACCCAGGCTTCAGTAACAGTTGATGTGCAAAACCTGCCCGGTACTGTCCCAAGTTGTGGAAACATTCATCAGTAAAATGCTTCTGACAAACATACACCGTCTTAGGTAGACTCGACGGTGTATTATTGAAGTAAATAAAATTAAGCCACTGCGTCTTCAGGGGCTCTCCCGTCGGCAGTAAAAACAGACTCCTTTCTGTGTTGTCACATCCATGTACAGCGCAACTTCCATGTTTCGCTCGCTTAGGTGGTGCCATGTTGTTGTGTCCTCTATGGTCTCCTCACTACAACTGGGAGGGCAATCCATACGGTGGATGGGAATCCAGAGGGGGGCGTGGGGATCATCTCCCTTGCTGACATCGGCAAGGGAAGAGCTTCTCAACGCGCCATTTTGACGCGCCATTCTCATATATTGGGCATAGTTTGGTTTACACATTATGAAATTTCTAGCCACTGGGGTGACTTAAGAAGGTCAGAGGAACTCATTTTAATGTTAAAAAACCTCAGAAAGTGAAAATTTCATGCCATGGGACCTTTAATACTCGGGGTAGCCAAGAAATCCCATTTTACTGGGGCATGTTGGGTTAATATGTCACTCAGTAAGTAACAAATAGGAATGACTGTTCAGAAATTTAAAGTTTACAATAATACTAGCAGCGATAACCGGCAACAGAGACTTTGTGAGGAGAGATACAATAGATAGATAGACACAGGAATGGATGGATTTATGATTTTTGGACTACTTGGAACTATAATCTAACAATTACCTAATTTATGGTTCAGCTATTCATAGCTTGTTGTAGTTCATCTAAAAAAAAAAGTGGTACAACATTGATTCTACTGGATTTTGAAAATTCAGAAATTGAGTATCCAAGCGGGCGGCACGGTGGTGTAGTGGTTAGTGCTGTCGCCTCACAGCAAGAAGGTCCGGGTTCGAGCCCCGTGGCCGGCGAAGGCCTTTCTGTGCAGAGTTTGCATGTTCTCCCTGTGTCCACGTGGGTTTCCTCCAGGTGCTCCGGTTTCCCCCACAGTCCAAAGACATGCAGGTTAGGTTAACTGGTGACTCTAAATTGACCGTAGGTGTGAGTGTGAATGGTTGTCTGTGTCTATGTGTCAGCCTGGCGACTTGTCCAGGGTGTACCCCGCCTTTCGCCCGTAGTCAGCTGGGATAGGCTCCAGCTTGCCTGTGACCCTGTAGAACAGGATAAAGCGGCTAGAGATGATGAGATGAGTATCCAAGCAGGATTGTTTCCTGGTTTCCCATTTGTTAGGAATTCAGCTAGATAAAAAGCTGCAAACATCCACTTGACAATACCATCAAAGGATTTGTCAATTTTAAACTTTGTAAACATTCTGGTACACATGGAAGTCCAAAGAACCGGATAACTACATCAGAATCACCATACCATTCAAGGACCAATGTTCAGCTAACGTCATCAGAAGGAGGTTACAGAACTTGGGTAATAAGATAAATATTAGATTTCAACTGGTATTTGTGAGCCAAAAACTAAATGATGCGCTGAAGCTGCAAGAGGAAAAACCACCAATAGGTGGTGTATAGTTTCAAATGTGACTCTTGTGATGAGAGTTATATTGGCTATACACCTGTAGCCACTTGCATGAGTGTGTCAAAGAGCATAAAGGCATGTCTTCAAGCATCAGTAAACACTATAGGATGGCACACGGGATTGCACCTCAAGACATTAATAGGAACTTTGTTGTCTTAAGAAAGTGTCAGAGTAAATTCAACTGCTTGTTGTACAAAATGCTTTACATTAGAGAAAGAAGACCAACTCTTAACATACGATCGGACTCCTTACAGGCCAAACTTTTTGTTTAGCATTATGCTAATCTATTTTTATATGTTTTGATATTGACTTAGCTCATGAACACTCACTTGATAATGGTGTCCAAGCAGCACAGAAACGTCGCACTCTTTTCCTTAATTTTTAGTATTTTTTTGTTTTTCTAAATCTTCACTTATGAACATCCATTTATCAGCTAAAATACCGAAATCAACCAATCACATCTTATTTGCAAATGGGTGTGACTTTATTTGATGGAAAAAACATCATTTCAGACAAGAAGGGGCTGCTTCACTGACTGTTGAGAAAATCTTAACCATTATGCAATCAGACATTTTATGTACGGCCAGTTGGCTTGTCTGTGTTGTAAGTCTTAGTCGTAAGATTAAGAAAGTAGGTCAGCAGACTTAGCTAATCATATTAGTATATGTCTATTAAAAGCAGAAATTCGGAGAGTTCTTCTGAATTTGCTCATGGAAAAAAAATGAAGATAATTCAAATGTCTGTTGAGCACCTGTTAGTGCTGACATATCAATGAATTACACTGTTGTTTACTAAATAACATAACGTAGTGGTTGGTCGTTCATTGGATATTAACAAGCCTAATTTAACAATGACTGATTCTGGTCCACCACCTGGTTAGGATTTCCTAATGGTCATGTTGAATTGTTTTTGTTGGCTTTGATAGAAAATGTCCTCTTCTTATTTTAGCAAAGATGTGTGTTGTTGAATCTTCGTGAGTCTGATTGGTCATTTTCCTATAACAGAAGGTGCTGACAGGAGTGCCGGCTGTAGTTCAAATCACATGTTTATATTAATACCGGTACACTAATAAGCTATTGTTTGTAAGCTATAGTAATAACTCATTCCCAAGGGCTTGTATAGTGGATATGCCATATAATCTAAGGTTAATAATAAGCTAATTCTAAAAGCATGTTGTTCTTTAACAAAATAAAACATATAATCGTTGATGAAGTGAAACTTTCTGTAGTCTCACATATCAGTGCTATGTAGTCAGATGGTGCTTTCTGGTCATACGTCGCACTTTCTGGTTTCTTGGTAAGTTGTGTTTTTTTTTAATACATATTATTTTAAAATGAGACTGTCAATGACGGCAGAGCTCATTCCAGCCTTGTCTGGTCCAGAAGGAAGGATCTAAAGTGGGCCATCTTGCACAATAAATGTTGCAAGCTATATACACTATATACAAGCTATATATACAGTAGAAGCTATATGCATCCCAGGTAGACCCAACTTCCTGCCAAAAAGAATAAAAATTGGCAAAGAATTGAGGGAGAAGAATCGATTTTCGTGAAATGTAGACGACGACGGACAGACAACGGACAACAGACTGACGAAAGACAACACATGATGGCATAAGCTCATCGGCTGGATGAGCTAATAATAACAGGAGCTAATGTGTTTTCATGGCTGTTCCACAACATCCATGAATGTTACACCCATTTCAACATTACTATAAATGGATAAAATGTACAACATCATTCATTAATAAGTTAAAACTAGAATTGTTGGCAAACTGCTGTGGTATAAAAGTAATAAAACACTTTGTGAAATTCTGTTATTAGAAAATGAACATTTTTGGGCCACATTATATCACCCTATTATTTACTATTTTCCTTACTTAATGTGTTGAACCACAATGTAGTCTGTTTTATGTATTGTTTTATTAGCAACATAGAATATACTGATCCACCATGGCATGCCACTGATGGTCAGAAGGATGGATCAACAGATAAATGGACATGTTGAATATCTGACAAGACAGGTAGATAGAGTGACATGCAATCATTGAGACAAAAGAAACAAAGGAATGAGGGTTTCTGGGTGACCCATGTGTATGACTAATGTCTGCCGACATTCCCTGTTTAAGCATTGTGTTTTTACCTCTAGGGTGTGTGTGTGTAGGTGTGTGTTTTTGTGTGTGTGGACAAAATGCTAGTGATATAATGAATCCATCTGACCTTTTCAACCTCAGCGTCATTCAGAAATCCTAAAGATGAGCTCAGCTCTGCTCCAGGGCAGCATCAATACTGGCAGTGACATGCCAAACCAAACATGAAACACCACACACACACACACACACACACACACACACACACACACACACACACACACACACACACACACACACAAAGAGAAGCCACCATCCAAAATTTAACACTGAGACTCAGCACACAGTAAGAGAAAGACAGAGCGGACAACGTAGGGACGGACCAGAGTTAAGAATAGAGAGGGGTCAAAGGAGAGATGGATGAAGTGAAAAGAAAGTAGCAGAGAGAAAGAGATAAAGGAAGAGAATGTTAAGGGTGAGATGAATGAGAGGGAGGGAAGAAAGTAAGAGACAGAACTGAGAGACATGTCTGTAAAATCTGTTGACATGCCAGCACTTTGAAAGAGACGAATGATTGGCTGGTGTCACACACAGCGGGAGGTCCTTGATACAGATATCTCAAGCCTCAGGGTGTGTGTATAAATGACCGAATGCTTGACCCACACACATAATCTGTGTATGTGTGTGTGTGTGTGTGGGTATGCGTGTGTGTTGTGAGGAGTTGTTCTTCCCACTTAGATTAAGATCAGGCCTGCTGATAAATGTGCCTGCAAGGCTGCTCAGTAATTCTATACAGCTCTCTCTCTCTCTCTCTCTCTCTCTTTCCTTTTTTCAGTACACAGCCAGATAATTTTCTCTCATGTTCCCCTGATGTTGTCTATTCTCCCACTCCTCTCCTCTCCTTTAAGCAAGCTTCATCTTGTCCACCCTCTTCCCTGAGGCTCCATCATTATATTCCATCAGTCTCAGTGGCCTACACAATCCAGTTCAGTCACACAACTTATAGTCCTATTACAGGCAGCCACACACTCTTGGAACTCTTTTGTTTAAGAGGCAATTCTTTTTATTAGGTTGACTGAGGTTTGCAAATTTTATAAGAATTACATTAGCAAACTGCTGAACTTCCTTCAAAGTCAGTTATAGGCTTAGTTAGGTTTTCAGCAAAGTCACATAGTGATGTAATATTTAAAATAAAGATGCAAGTCATATTTCTCTTTCCTCTTCTCACATACTACAAATGTCCAATCACATGCATACCATATGGAGCTGCTTGTGATTATGGTCAGAACTACAGGTACTACGTCCTCCAAACTGGGCGATAGTCTCTTATCACTGCAAATTGTGCTATGTTGTTTATTCATTACTCCTTCATAAAGTGGCACTTACCCCTCATTTTCCCTGCCAGGTTGGTTCAATTCAGAACACCATCTCTTCTGAGTATTTCAAAACACCCACTAACTAGTGAGTGACTAGTTAGCCTGTGATACTGTACCATGCAAAGGTAAGTTAGTTGGATTTCCACTAGTACGCAGATCTGGGTTTGCTTGGGGAGGAGGCTGCCAGGTGTTCCAATCACAAACCATGGTCTTTTCCTCCACACTTGTTCTCTTCACTTGGCTTCTGATTTCCCTCAGATGGGTCACATAAGAACCTCTGCAACATGTGGTGTCTATATCCCTTAGAAGCCAAAGATAGGGACCAGCTATGTGTTCACTGCCTTGGCACCAACCATTTAAAGGATGCAGTGTCTAACTTGGACTTTGCCTGTATTGGGTAATTTAGACCTTGATTTGGAGTCAAATCTGACTTAAGTCCCACTCATAGTTAAAAAAAAAAAGGGTCCTACTCAGCTTACATCCTCATTCAGATTTTAGAAGGTTCTGGTTTACTAAGGATTAAGTTCAAGCTGTTCAACCACAGAACCTGAAGATGACAGAGAACCTGTGTTTTGCTTATGTTGAGGTCCATCTGGTCCTTAGTCTCTTGCCAGTTCTGAGACATTGCCATGTGCAGGTTCAACAATGTTATGATGGTCAGCCAGGGGCGCCGCCAGAAATTTTGGGCCCCATGAAAGATTAGAATTTTGGGCCCCCCAACCTTACCCACCCTCGTCACAATTGCACTATTGTCATTATTTGACTTTTGATAGCCCATGAACCTTGAATTTGTGACTTTGTTATTACATTTCATGTATTAACCTACCAGGGACTAGATGAAAACTGGTCAGTGACTAAGGCTACATCCACACGACAACGGCAATGAGATGTTATTTAAAAATATATCGCGTCCAAATGGGCAACAATCAGTAAAATATCAGGTCCATATGGCAACGCAACGCTTGCTGAAAACGATGCAATACACATGCCACACCTCTAGGGGCGCTGTAAGACGGTCCCTTCGGAGACACCAGAACAATAGAAGAAGTAAGGACGCATGCGCATAAACTATTATGCGCGAGACTTCATATTAGCCACAAAGTCAGAAAAATCTGTTTGTAAAATTACATTATAATGACCAAATACAATGAAAAGTATTTTTCCAGTCTCACCTGTGAAAGGTAATCCCATGTGGTCTCGTTTGGACGGCAAACCTGTTGGTACAGTTAAACGCAGCTAATCTTTATTCTCCGCTTTGACCTCTCCAAAATGGCGGCGAGGATGACGTATGATTCTACACGGAAGGCGGCGTCTTTAATGGTCCGGAATAAATTGAATGATACACGTTGATGGATTAATTTGTTGTTTCTCACCTGTGAAAGGTAATCCCATATGATCTCGTTTGGACGGTTTGGTTTGGCCTCACCATACAGTGGTGCTTGAAAGTTTGTGAACCCTTTAGAATTTTCTATGTTTCTGCATAAATATAACCTAAAACATCATCAGATTTTCACACAAGTCCTAAAAGTAGATAAAGAGAACCCAGTTAAACAAATGAGAACCCAGTTAAACAAATGAGACAAAAACATTATACTTGGTCATTTATTTATTGAGGAAAATGATCCAACATGTGATGACCCCCTTGGGCCCCCTTCAGGCACCAGTCTGCCAGTGCATGGGTAGGTCTGGGCCTGACTGATTAGGCTAGATCATTAAGTACACCTGTGTAGGTGGTATGGCCTATAAGGTGGGGTCTCTCTCCCTCTCTGGTAGGCACTTTTATTCTTTGTGTGGGCACTCTTTGTTGTCCTCCTGTTTTCTGGCTTTTTGCTCTTCTTCTCCCCCCTTTCTTTTTCTTTGCCTCAACATTTACCATATACTGACACAAACACACATCCACTCAGGCATGACCATCACTACATTTATACCCTAGACACTTTTGAGTTGTTATATTTTGTATTAGTTAATAAACGTATTTTTGTTTGAACTTTAAACCCTTGTGTTGCGTCCCCCTTCTTATGTTGCGGTGTGTGAACGAGCCCATGCCGTAACATAATATTACATATCTGTGAGTGGAAAAAGTATGTGAGCCTTTGCTTTCAGTATCTGATGTGGCCCCCCTGTGCAGCAATAACTGCAACTAAACGTTTCCGATAACTGTTGATCAGTCCTGCACACCGACTTGGAGGCATTTTAGCCCATTCCTCCATACAGAACAGCTTCAACTCTGGGATGTTGCTGGGTTTCCTCACATGAACTGCTTGCTTCAGGTCCTTCCACAGCATTTCGATTGGATTAAGGTCATGACTTTGACTTGGCCATTCCAAAACATTAACTTTATTCTTCTTTAACCATTCTTTGGTAGAATGACTTGTGTGCTTAGGGTCGTTGTCTTGCTGCATGACCCACCTTCTCTTGAGATTCAGTTCATGGACAGATGTCCTGACATTTTCCTTTAGAATTCACTGGTATAATTCAGAATTCATTGTTCCATCAATGATGGCAAGCGGTCCTGGCCCAGATGCAGCAAAACAGGCCCAAACCATGATACTACCACCACCATGTTTCACAGATGGGATAAGGTTCTTATGCTGGAATGCAGTGTTTTCCTTTCTCCAAACATAACGCTTTTCATTTAATCCAAAAAGCTCTATTTTGGCCTCATCCGTCCACAAAACATTTTCCTAATAGCCTTCTGGCTTGTCAACGTGATCTTTAGCAAACTGTAAATGAGCAGTAATGTTCTTCTTGGACAGCAGTGGCTTTCTCCTTGCAACCCTGCCATGCACACCATTGTTGTTCAGTGTTCTCCTGATGGTGGACTCATGAACATTAACATTAGCCAATGTGAGAGAGGCTTTCAGGCTACATCCACACGACAACGGCAACGAGATGTTATTTAAAAATATATCGCGTCCAAATGGGCAACAATCAGTAAAATATCAGGTCCATATGGCAACGCAACGCTTGCTGAAAACGATGCAATACACATGCCACACCTCTAGGGGCGCTGTAAGACGGTCCCTTCGGAGACACCAGAACAATAGAAGAAGTAACGACGCATGCGCATAAACTATTATGCGCAAGACTTCATATTAGCCATAAAGTCAGGAAAATCTGTTTGTAAAATTACATTATAATGACCAAATACAATGAAAAGTATTTTTCCAGTCTCACTTGTGAAAGGTAATCCCATGTGATCTCGTTTGGACAGAAAACCTGTTGGTACAGTTAAACGCAGCTAATCTTTATTCTCCGCTTTGACCTTTCCAAAATGGCGGCGAGGATGACGTATGATTCTACGCGGAAGGTGGCATCTTCAATGGTCCGGAATTAAGTGAATGATACACGTTGATGGAATTAATTTGTTGTTTCTCACCTGTGAAAGGTAATCCCATATGAGCTCGTTTGGACGGTAAACCTGTTGGTACAGTTAAACGCAGCTAATCTTTATTCTCCGCTTTGACCTCTCCAATATGGCGGCGAGGATGACGTATGATTCTACGCGGAAGGCGGCGTCTTTAATGGTCCGGAATAAATTGGATTAATTTGCTCCTCTACGCCCTTTTTAAGGAATGTATTGTCGGACTTAAATCAACATCTGAAGAGGTGAGATCGCTCCTTTTTTCCCCTATTTTTGCTGGCGGGATTGCACCATTACACAATAAATATTCACAGTGAAAATATTTTGTAAGCGCGTTTCATGAACCAAGTTATAGGATTTGTTGACAACTCGCATCGCAATGAGAAGATCATTGGCACTACTAGTGTTGAGAATCAGACCATTTCATAAATGAATATTTTTGCTGTAGAGCTGCAGTGTTTGTACAATTGCATGTTTTTGCTTCACTATTACTGTCACTATTCTGCTTCTTGCATTACTACTGTGAACTAACACTGAACATAATAATAATAATAATAATATCCAAGCTCGTGTTTCACTCTCACTAGTGCTCTGTAAGGCTTTTTCCTGGTGATATTCGTTACACTTCTACCCGGCGTGAAGCACTCACAGTCATGTGGTTGTGACGTCATCGTAAACAAATCCGTTCTACTCATCCAGACGACTTCACAACGGCAACGTTGCCAGATCTTTCCACTCTGGAACCCGTTCTCAAAAAGATTGCGTTTTGGGCACCCAAAACGCCGGTGCCGTGTGGACGCCAGGCCTAAACGATAAGCAATTGTATCGGAGTCACCTGAATCCGTTGCCGTGTGGACAGGGCCTCAGTTGCTTAGAAGTTACCCTTGGGTCCTTTGTGACCTCGCTGACTATTACACGCCTTGCTCTTGGAGTGATCTTTGTTGGTCGACCACTCCTGGGGAGGGTAACAATGGTCTTGAATTACCTCCATTTGTACACAATCTGTCTGTCTGTGAATTGGTGGAGTCCAAACTCTTTAGAGATGGTTTTATAACCTTTTCCAGCCTCATGAGCATCAACAACGCTTTTTCTGGGGTCCTCAGAAATCTCCTTTGTTTGTGCCATGATACACTTCCACAAACATGTGTTGTGAAGATCAGACTTTGATAGATCCCTGTTCTTTAAATAAATCAGGGTGCCCACTCATATCTGATTGTCATCCCATTGATTGAAAACATCTGACTCTGATTTCACCTTCAAATTAACTGCTAATCCTAGAGGTTCACATACTTTTGCCACTCACAGATATATAATATTGGATCATTTTCTTCAATAAATAAATGATCAAGTATAATATTTTTGTCTCATTTGTTTAACTGGGTTCTCTTTATCTACTTTTAGGACTTGGGTGAAAATCTGATGATGTTTTAGGTCATATTTATGCAGAAATATAGAAAATTCTAAAGGGTTCACAAACTTTCAAGCACCATTGTATAGATGGGATGGATGCATGGCCCTTACTATGACATACCATTCTTTGAGGAGGGTCTCTTCCTCATGGATGTTATTTAGAGGAGTGCCATTCCAGGAAGGCTGTGCTGCTGCTGCCTTGCATCATTTCTCCAGGTACTACAAGCTTAACATTGCCCCTCCAATGGCAATATGAGTGATATGAATGTGGTCGTCATCTCTGGGCACCTTCTCATTAAGTCTTAATAAAAAGGTAACCTTGATTCCTCTTTCATATTGTTGAAATATGTTCTTCTGAATGTGCCCAGTAGTTAGTAGGGGTAAAATAGATCACTAAATTTGTACCCCATATGGAAAAGAAATAGAAGAAACTTATAAAAAAATATATAACTTTCCATCACCTTCAGTTTATGTTTCATGTATTGTGCATCATATAAGGAATATGATTTACTCCTGAAAGTGGCCACTTTTGCATTACTGTCATATATTGTTCTGATAAATATGCAAATCATACAAGTTTCATTTTGTTCAAATTTACTAAGGATCTTATATCTGGTTTCACTGTTGTATGCTTTACATACAAGTTTCAGACAAAGGACATACAAATTTTATAAGATTTATCTACATCTTTACCATATGGGACTGTATGAACCCTGGGTAACCACTAAGGTTCCTTTTTATTTGTACCTAATTAATGACTTCCTAGTCTGTCTTTGCATGCATTTACATGTGCACAAGAGAGTATCCAAATGATTGGTCCTGGTGTTTATCTGGGATTCAAAGAATTACATTTGCATACATAGCTAGAATTCCAGGCCAAAAGTGCACCTCCATGTTTTGCGTCAGTGACACTAGTAGAAAAACAAACAAACAAACAAACAAACCAAATCATAAATACTGGTGCTCTTTGGTTTGTCTCTCAGGAGGAATCCTTAAGGTTCAACGTAGAATTTTCTTTAACTGAGACAGATAAACACATACGAAAAAAATATTAGTATCATTTTTCTAAATAGTGCCAAAGGCAAAATGAAAGACATTACTTTCTGTTCCAAAATTTTCATCTGGGCTCTAGACTGTCCCACTGGATTTTCCATGTAAAGTTCGACAAAAGATCTTTCCTTTTCATAAAAGGTTCCAAGTAGAACCCCTTCAGGAAGCAAACACCCTCTGTTAGAGCCAAATTATAGAAAGTAATTTTGATGAATAATTTTGAATTTAAATAAGTCAGAAGAATATTTAGTAATGTTTTAGACTAGATATAATTTAAATGTGGAGATTTAGGACCGTATTATTAATGCTGAATTTTGATTGGTTAGTAGGATTCTGTGGGATACATGCGATTTAGAATAAGAGGCGTGCCGTTCAGTTGACGTGCGCGCAGCAATGAAGGCACATAGCTTTTTGACCGTGTCCATGTTCATGTCCAGCCCGTGCCTTATGAGAAGATGAATATTTGACTATAGTGATATTGTTGTTTTATTCTTACCTTTTTTGTGTTTTGTACCAAGAAGATGCTTTTGTGTTACCAAGATGTTCAAGAATTAAAGAAAACAAAAAGAAACTCAACTGGTCCGTGAGTACACTGAAGTAACATGGGTAATGAAAATGCATTGGATATGAGTCAGAAAACCTAAGGCTGCCCACATGAAGAAGTGGTTGAATTAATGAACACCATTACTGAAATTTTGCCACTACACCCTCTTATTGTATGCATCAACTAAAATGTGGTTTAAGTAAAATATATTTATTTTATTTGTGTTGTACATAATAAATCATGGAGTGCAGATGCTATGGATTTCTACACATGGAACATAATCAGTGCCTAGTAATTTTTTTTTCTTAACTTTTGGACCAATTATGACAACATCAAATAAGCATCAAACAATTGGCGAGTTGGTCTAGTAGTTAGTGTGTCCGGCTCTCTACTGGGAGCCTGTGAGTTCTACTTGCAGTTGGGTCATACCAAAGACCATCATAAAAATGGTACCTACTGCCATCTGGCGAGGCATGCAGCAATAAGATGTGAGTAGGGAGTCAAACTCTGGCAGTTACCAGAGGACTAGCCCCCCACTGTAACCCTAGCTATGTAATAGGTGAGAGGTTGAAAGCTACTGAAATGGTGAGCTGCACTGCCCAATGTGCCTTGTGGCATGGGAAAGACTTTGATTTGAATTAAGGAGGGTAGAATTCCCTTCATTTGCTTTTCAACACTCATATCCAAAGAATTCCCTCTTAAGTTCCTATGAAGCTTACGTCTCATGTACCCTGTCCACACTAGGGATTTTGTACCAATACGATACTACTTTTGTGCTGCAACACCTGTCCACACTAGCAACTATACCGGTACTGTAGCGGTATAACTGTATCGGTACGAAACCCACAAATGTATGGGTTTCGTACCGGTACAGTATCGGTACTGTAGCGCTTCGCTGTAGTGTGGACAGATGAAGCGGCTCTGTATCGATACAAATATAATGCGCATGCGCAAAGTCACACACCTCAATCGATATCTTTGCTGAATAAAATAGTGAAGAACAGAGATTCGACTTCTTTGTTTCTTTCTCAAATGCCTCGCGCATTTTATATGATTCGACTGAATAAATGACCACCAGAAATACAGACTGTACATTGACAACAAAAAGCACACACACGTTGTTTCATCCGCCATATTCTCGGAAGGAAGTTACTCGGTAACCACGGAAACATTTCGCACACGCGCATTTCAACTACCATGAAAGAAAACCACAAACATTTCTCACTAGCGTGGACAGATGCACTAAACTGTACCTGTATACTTTGTATCGATACAGTTATACCGTACTAAATCGTACCGGTATATATGTGAACACAGCAATGGTCTTTTAGTGTCATCACAGTGCTTCACAGCACTAGTAGTCATCTAATAGACCCCTTCGCATGTTTGTAAACAAACCGACCGTTGCCAGGGTGCGCGCGCAGCCTGGACCCAGAAACAATGGCACTGCCCATAGACCGGCATTATGAGCTGTCAGATTATGCCAAACAATTGTTGTTACAAGATCGAGAATGCTACATAAATAAGTTAACTCTAACAAGTGGACATCGCCTACCGGATCCGCATTTAATTAAAGAGTGGACGGACGATGTTAGTAAGTTCCCTGGTATACAATGGCCAGATATATACTCGTACCTTATTGACAAGACTTCAGTGTACACCCACGAAAAACCTCGTGCCTACAAGTCTTTAGACGCATATGATTATGTTATGTGCGGGCATGTACAACTTGATTAATAATGGGACATTCATATTCATTTTGTTTTAATCAAATTATGCCAGTGATGTGATGGCAATGTGGCTTTAGCTACAACAGCAAATACCAACACTAAACAGCAATTTGCAGGAGGTAATGGCATGAAAGGAATGATAGTGTAAAGAGTGCAGCTAAGAGAAATCAGAGCTGCGTAAAAAGCGAGAGGCAGAGAGCAGAAATGAAACTGAACGGGGCGGGAGCTAGGTTAGAGCAATCAACGTAAGTTGGCATTTAGAGTGAGGGCACACAATTTTACCTTTCCATCCTTGCTTTAAAATTGTGATTTTCGGCATACACAAATAATGATGGCACAAAATCTGGACTGCTTGAGTCAAGCGAGACCTCTCCTACAAACAAAATTGCATGCAAAGCTAAGTTAACATGCTAACAATATTCATTACATTGTGTAACTATGACCCAGCTAATCAGACAAACGTTACCAAAGTATTTTGCTACATCAATAAACGAAGACTAGAAAGAATAAAAAAGAAAGATTTAATAAATAGCCTGATCTTACCTGTGATGAAGTGGGCGCTGCAAACCCGCACATTTTTGATAGTGCTTTCATCCCAGTCTACATGTTTCATGGCTTGTAGCCATAGACGTCGGCGATTTTTTTGGAATGGGTGAGATCCTGCTGGAATTCTGTACATTTTAACCCCATCACTGCTACGATTCTGACACCCGACAACACAACAACTAGGCATTTCTGAGTCTTTTTTGGGTCCAGGCTGCGCGTGCAATTTCCGCTTACGTATGAATGACGTTTACTGCGAAGGGGTCTATAGGTAGCTCATTTTTTGCACCATTCACTCTTGACTCCAAGGTTGGTGGGGATGTGTCCTGACATGACACAGAACACATCTGCCCCATCCTGAGAGAGGCAGCCCTGCTCCTGGATTTCATCTCTTCATGCTACAGAGCTTTATACTACAGCAGTTCTTTTACCCTTCAAGTCTGCCTGGTACTAGATTTTGACCATTGATTTGTCTTTTTAATTTTCTATAATTCTTTTTGAAAATTTGCACACATCCTTCTGTAGGTATCCTTCTAAGAGCAGATTTGTGTTTAAACATGCTAGTTCATGTCAAAATGACCTGCACTGTCCAAAAGTACAACTGTGCAAAATTACAACTACCTGAGGTCCTTTACATATACAAACCTACCCTTGGAGTCCCTGGAATGTCTACACATGATCTCTGTTATATGAATATGATTTAAAAAAAATGTTTAAACCAGACAAGTTTCACATGTTGGTATAAAAACATTTTGGTATGGTAAATTTTTTATAAAAACAAAACAAAAAACTTTAAATGGGCATCTCACAGTGACAGAGGACAATATTGCTGACTTAAAACTCTAGTGTTCCTGCTTTGATCCTGAGCCTAGGTTTCTCTTAGTTACCACTTTTCACCAAGGCAGTTCCAGGGCCGGTTTGGAGTCAGTGTCTAATCTCGAACCCATTCTTCACATTTTGACAGCCAAAGAACTGGCCCTTGGCCAGGAAAAAAATTATTCCAGAGTGGCACCAACACTTTGCTAGTCTACAATCAGGAACCACTTATGTCAGGGTCTAGGAGCAGGAATATTGTGACCAACAAGATCAACTAAAACTTTGTGAGAGCCATTTTTCAAAATCAGACATTTAGTCTGCCTAATCCAAAGAAGAATTAAAAAGAGATGATGTAGTCTGCCATTGCTGTTGTGCTTGGTGCGAGTGGCATTATTGTTTCTGGCTAGTGGCACTAACAGGGCAGGATAGCAGGGCAGGACCTGAGCAGAATATACAAGCCCAATTCAGTCCTAATAATTTACACTAACACCATTCACTCCAAATAATTTGATATATAGTGCTCATATATAGAATTAAAGTTGCACAATTAATCACCACATTGAAGATTTTACATGTCCAGTTGCCTAGACTAACTGCTACTTGATCATTCTAGTACTAGGTCACTGAGTCAAACTGTCTGCTGATCTGTGAATCAGGAAATATGGCAAATCAGGTCCTCTGTTAATCTGTGTGTTGGTGTTGACAGAAGTGTTGGTCAGTCCTGTATCATTTATAGGTTTTGCTGTCAGCTCCAGCACATTGTAATGTTGGCAACATTGAAAGATAGCAGAACTAAATCCCAAAATTTTATAGTATCAATAGCTTCCTTTCTGTTACAAACAAAACAGGCTTTCAAGACAAATGATGAATAGAAAGAATGATCTATTTTGACAAACAATGAGAATGAATTTGGGATTCTTTTCAAAACAGGCATCAACTAGAATCCATGGATTTGAAAGGCTTTAAAACTGTCCGGGTGTTGGCTGAAGTGGCATGTCATGAGCAAGCGTATTGCTGGGAATTGCCATTTTTGGTGCCAAGTGCAATGTTTTTTCATTCTTTAAATTGCCAAAACACAATTGCACTCCGTTAATGTTGGTAAGTGAATTTATATAACAGGAAATTATTTCTTTCTTCATTATTACAGCGCTTAAGTTGGGAATTTACTAATATTTAGTTAACCACATGTTGAAATGTGGAGTACAGAGACTTTGACATTAATGGAGAGTGAATCATATTGAAGATATCCATTTCCATGTTGAGTATACAGTATGGCTTGAATGAACAAAAGGAGCAAGCCAGAAAAGAAACAAACAAAATATGAAAAATGTTCAAACCCAATGCAGTTTGATTGGCCTCTGCTCAGAAACTCAGAACAACATGGCAGGTTCAACAATAAGTTCAACCGACAAATATGAGTTCCCCAAACTGTCTGAGATTGCAATACTATATATGATACATGCTCTGTGCATGACACAGCCTTTCTGATTTGTTTCATAAATCATGTTGAAAGTAAGGGCATATGGTAAACTGGTCAGTCAGCGTGTGCCAAATGCCAGTCTGCCTATTTTCTGGCTGGTGACGTAAACTCTTCCTTTCTCTTCCCTTTTATCCTGCTATCTATCTATCTTTGCCTCTGTTTGATTCATTGCCCCTCCGCCTCCCTCCCAGTGTAGTCACAAGGCCCTTCATCAAAGCCTGGTCCCTAGGGTCACATTACAAGCTTTTAAGAGTGCTTCTAATTTCCCTTTATTACGTAATGACAATGATTAGCTGGTAGAATGGCCCATAGCATCCGGATCAGCTTGAGCGATTTCCAGGCTTAGCAGTTACTGATCTTTAGAAGGTCTGCTAACATATTGTTGCCATATGAGACCAAACCTACAACAGCACAAGTCAGACAGTAATGGCAGGATGCAAAACAGGCCTTAAGTACTGAAGCAATATAAATGCAGAATACTCCAGGGACTGCGGTTTGACTCATATGGCCCTTTTCCACTACCCTTTTTCAGCTCACTTCAGCTCGCTTCAGCTCACTTCAGCCCGACACGGCTCGCGTTTCGACTATCTAAGAACAGCACGACTCAGCTCGCTTCAGCCCTGCTCAGCCCCCAAAACTCGCACGGTTTTGGAGTGGGGCTGAAGCAAGCCAAACCGAGCTGAGTGAGGCTAGGGGCGTGAGGAGACACTCCCCTGTGCACTGATTGGTGAGGAGGAGTGTCCTCACACGCCCACACATGCCCCGCGAGCATGCTGGGATCTGTAAACACCGTAAACCTGGAAGAAGGAGAATTACGAGAATTATGAAGCCTTATGCGCCTTGCCTCATCTATACGCTCTTGCCAGTATCTGTTGGCGTTGTCGGTGACAACAAGCCACAGCACCAAGACCAGCAACACTAACGACTCCATGTCCTCCATGTTTATTGTTTACTCTCCGGGTTGTGAGACTACCGCTTAAAAGGTCACTGATGTCACTGTTTGTGCCGCCTAACGACATCACCTGACGTCCACCCACTTTCGCTAACTCCACCCAATGTGTCCACCCACTTCCAGCCAGCACGGTTCAGCGCGGTTGTAGTCGAAATGCAACTCCAACAGCCCCGCTCAGCTCGACTCAGCCCAACTCAGCACGGCACGGCTCAGCACGGCTCAGCCGCGTTGGTAGTGGAAAAGCGGCAATAGTTACTGAATTTCAGTGACACTAATACTTGTAACGTTAATGTCTTATTAAGGCATGCATATATGTGGTTGTGCATTCAAATGTCTGTTTGTGTCTGCACATTTATAGCTACAAGAAAGATAAATTTATATAATTAGGAATATTGAAAACCACTGAATAAATAGGTGGCTTTAAGCACCGTATACAGTCCTGAGCAAACTCCCCTGTGGTAGAGTCGAAAAATTCCCTTCCTCGATTAACGTAGCATATGAACTCTTCCAGGCAGAGGAACAGTGACCTCATTACTACAGAAGATCTATACATCTGCTCCCTCATTTTTAAATGTTACATGAAGGAAAATCAACAGCTCCTGTAGACTACACTTCTCATACATCCCAGTGCAAGTCTAATAATGCTGAAGGTCAGGAAATGTGATTATGCAAAAGCAAAGTCTTCATTTATCCTCTCCTAAATCATGATAAACACAGTAGAGCAATAGACTGTGATATTCATACACCGCTGACTACAAAAATTTGCACCCCTACCAATTGGTAATGAAAGAATACCTCTATTTTATATGTTATGTATAAATTGAAAGTATTCCAAGAAATTAAAAATGAAGTATGTACGTATACTTCAGCAAAATTAACAGAAGCCAAAATGAACAGAAAATAATGTAAAAAGAAATAAAAGTCAAAGTTTTGTTCTCTTTGTCGACACAAGATTTTGGAGACAGTTACAAAGCCAAACATAAGTGCAATAATGTTATGAGAGAATATTTAAGACACTTTGCTAATGGGAAATGAAAACTTTTGAATACTTTTACACAATAAAGAAAGTATATTTTGAACATATAGTGGATATAAAAGTCTACACACCCCTGCTAAAATGACAAGGGTTTGTTTGTGATAATAATAATAATAATAATAATAATAATAATAATAATAATAAACCAAGATAAATCCTGTCAGAACTTATTCCACCTTTATTGCAAAATTGCAATCCATACAAAGAAGGTGAAAACATATCAGAAACTGTTTAGTAAAAGAAGGAAAAAAGAAACTTCATATAAAAACCTGTTTGCATTAGTGTGCACACCCATAAACTAATACTTAGTTGAAGCACCTTTTGATTTTTATTACAGCACTCAGTCTGTTTGGGTAAGAGTTTATCAGTTTGGCACATCTGGACGTGGCCATTTTTGTCCACTCCTCCTTGCAAAAATTTACCAGATCTGCCAAACTGCAAGGACATCTTCTGTGCACAGCTCTCTTCAGGTCACCCTACAGATTTTCAACTGGATTATGGTCTGGGCTCTGGCTGGGTCATTCCATAACACTGATCCTCTTTTGGTGAAGCCACTGCTTAGTTGATTTAGATTTGATTTAGCTTTGGGTCATTGTCATGCTGAAAGGTGAAATTCTTTTTCATCTTTAGCTTCCTAGTAGATGCTTGAAGGTTTTGTGGCAAAATAGACTGATATTTGGAGCTATTTGTGATTCCATCCACCTTGACTAAGGCCCTGTCCACACGGCAACGGATTCAGGTGAATCTGATAAAATTGTTTATCGTTTTGGCCTGGCGTCCACACGGCACCGGCGTTTTGGGTGCCCCAAAACGAAATATTTTGAGAACGGGTTCCAGAGTGGAAAAATCTGGCAACGGCGCCGTTGCGAAGTCGTCTGGATGAGTAGAACGGATTTGTTTATGATGACGTCACAACCACATGACTGTCAGTGCTTCACGCCGGGTAGAAGTGTAACGAACTCGATGTGAGTTGTCAACAAATCCTATAACTTGGTTCATGAAACGCGCTTACAAAATATTTTCACTGCTTTCCAAAAACAAAAACAATCCTGCCAGCAAAAATAGGGAAAAAAAAGGAGCCATCTCACCTCTTCAGATGTTGGTTTAAGTCCGACAATGCATTCCTCAAAAAGGGCATAGAAGAACAAAGTAATCCATCAACGTGTAGCATTCAATTTATTCCGGACCATTAAAGAATTCTGGAGGATATCAGAATGTTGGCGTACCGGCTTCCATCTACCCCCATTCATTCCTCTTTCCGCATCTTTCGTTTTACGCTACTGATTAATAATCAAAACTTTATGTGGCTGATGCTACAGAAGAAGGGGTTTATGCGCATGTGTCTACTTCTATTGTTCTGGTGTCTCCGATGGGATCGTCTTACAGCGCGCGTAGAGGTGTGGCATGTGTATTGCATCGTTTTCAGCAAGCGTTGCGTTGCCATAGGTACCTGATATTTTACTGATCCGTTGCCCATGTGGACGCGATATTTTAAAAAAAATCTCGTTGCCATTGTCGTGTGGATGTAGCCTAAAGCTCCAGTTCCAGCTGAAGAACAGCAGCCCCAAAGCATGATGCTGCCTCCACCATGCTTCACTGTGGGTATGGTGATCTTTTGATGATGTGCTGTGTTATTTTTGCGCTTCAGTCCATCATAAAAAAGCTTAGGCCCAGAGAAGGTGGCCATGTTTCTGGATATTGTTATATATGGTTTTAACTTGTATTTGTGGATGCATTAATGAACTGTTTTCACAGACAATAGTTTTCTGAAGTGTTCCTGAGCCCATACAGTGTTTTCCACTACAGACATGTCTGCTTTTAATGCAGTGTCTCCTGAGGGCCTGAAGATCACAGGCATCCAGTGTCAGTTTTCAGCCTTGTCGCTTGCATACAGAGATTTCTCCAGATTCTCTGAATCTTTTAATGATATCATGTACTATAGATGATGTCATCCCCAAATTCTTTGCAATTTTACATTGCAGAATGTTATTCTTAAATTGTTGCACTGTTTGTCTTTCACAGAGCAGTGAACCCCTCCCAATCTTTATTTCTGAGAGACTCAGCCTCTCTGGAATGCTTGTTTTATACCCAGTCATGTTACTGATCTCTTGATACTTAACCAAATTAGTATTTTTTTTAGCATTACACAACTTTTTCAGTCTTTTGTTACCCCGTCCCAGCTTTTTTTAAACGTGTTGCTGACATCAAGTTTAAAATTTCTCAGTTTCAACATTTGATATGTTGTTTTTGTATTATTTTCAATGAAATATAGGGTTTCAATGAATCGTAAATCTTCACATTCTGGTTTTATTTACGTTTTACACAGTGACCCAACTTTTTTGGAACTGGGTTTGTACATGTAGGGAACAACCAGTACTTTCCAGGAAATCCTGCAGCTCCTATAATGTTGCTGTAGGCTTCTTGGTGGCCTCCCTGACCAGTTTTCTCTTTCTCTTCTCATCAATCTTGGAGGGATGTCCTGATCTTGGTAGAGTCATTGTTGAGCCATATTTTCTCCACTTATTGATTGTCTTCACTGTGCTCCATGGGATATTTAATGCTTTGGATAATTTTTTGTACCACTGCCCTCATTGATACCTTTCAATGATGAGATCCCATTCATGTTTTGAAAGCTCGTTGCAGACCATGGCTTTTGAAGTATGATGCAATCAAGAGGATATCAGGATAGTTCTACAGGAACAGCCAAATTTTATTTGAGGTCAGTCAGAGCCACTTTAATTGATGTAAGGTGTATACTAACTACTATTTAAGATGTGACTGAATGTGATTGATCGATATTGAACACAGCCGCATCATTGATTATTAAATGGTGTGCACAATTATGCAGCCAGGTTTTTGTATGGTTTTTTTTTGCATTTTTTACCCGAAATAATTTCTGATTTGTTTTCACCTTCTTTGTATACATTGCAATTTCGTAATAAAGCCAAAATAAGTTCTGACAGGATTTATCTTGGTTTCTTTTTTATAATCACAAAAAACCTGCCATTTTAGTAGAGGTATGTAGACTTTTTTTTTAATATCCATTGTGCATTCTGTGGTACAGTGGTGCTTGAAAGTTTGTGAACCTTTTAGAATTTTCTATATTTCTGCATAAATATGACCTAAAACATCAGATTTTCACACAAGTCCTAAAAGTAGATAAAGAGAACCCAGTTAAACAAATGAGACAAAAACATTATACTTGGTCATTTATTTATTGAAGAAAATGATCCAATATTATATATCTGTGAGTGGCAAAAGTATGTGAGCCTTTGCTTTCAGTATCTGGTGTGACCCCCCTTGTGCAGCAATAACTGCTACTAAACGTTTCCGGTAACTGTTGATCAGTCCTGCACACTGGCTTGGAGGAATTTTAGCCCATTCCTCCGTACAGAACAGCTTCAACTCTGGGATGTTGCTGGGTTTCTTCACATGAACTGCTCGCTTCAGGTCCTTCCACAGCATTTCGATTGGATTAAGGTCAGGACTTTGACTTGGCCATTCTAAAACATTAACTTTATTCTTCTTTAACAATTCTTTGGTAGAATGACTTGTGTGCTTAGGGTCGTTGTCTTGCTGCATGACCCACCTTCTCTTGAGATTCAGTTCATGGACAGATGTCCTGACATTTTCCTTTAGAATTTGCTGGTATAATTCAGAATTCATTGTTCCATCAATTATGGCAAGCCGTACTGGCCCAGATGCAGCAAAAAAAAAAAAGATACTTCCACCACCATGTTTCACAGATGAAATAAGGTTCTTATGCTGGAATGCAGTGTTTTCCTTTCTACAAACATAATGCTTCTCGTTTAAACCAAAAAGTTCTATTTTGGTCTCATCTGTCCACAAAACATTTTTCCAATAGCCTTCTGGCTTGTCCACATGATCCTTAGCAAACTGCAGACGAGCAGCAATGTTCTTTTTGGACAGCAGTGGCTTTCTCCTTGCAACCGTGCCATGCACACCATTGTTGTTCAGTGTTCTCCTGATGGTGGACTCATTAACATTAGCCAATGTGAGAGAGGCCTTCAGTTGCTTAGAAGTTACCCTGGGGTCCTTTGTGACCTTGCCGACTATTAAACCCTGTCCACACTAGGGATTTTGTACCGATACAAAACTACTTTCGTACCGCAACACCTGTCCACACTAGCAACTATACCGGTACTGTAGCGGTATAACTGTATCGGTACGAAACCCACAAATGTATGGGTTTCGTACCGGTACAGTATCGGTACTGTAGCGCTTCGCTGTAGTGTGGACAGATGAAGCGGCTCTGTATCGATACAAATATAATGCGCATGCGCAAAGTCACACACCTCAATCGATGTCTTCGCTGAATAAAATAGTGAAGAACGGAGATTCGTTTGTTTCTTTCTCAACTGCCTCGCACGTTTTATATGATTCGACTGAATAAATGACCACCAGAAATACACACTGTACATTGACAACAAAAAGCACACACACGTTGTTTCATCCGTACGGAAGCCGAGAGAGGCCCTTCATATAATCCTTTTTTTTATTTCACCTTGTTATCCCGAGATAACGACATAATTAATTCAGGATCTCGAGAAAACAACACAACTAATTCAAGATCTCGAGAAAACAAAACCATTATTTCGAGATCTCGAGAAAACAAAACAATTATTCCGTGATCTCGATAAAACAAAACAATTATTTCATGATCTTGAGTAAACAGCTGAGAAATGGTTCATTCAGGTGCGCCAAGAGACTTGTGATATGCTGACTTTGGGGCTATTTCTCATTCTGTATAGACGCAACTTTGGTCATTAGAATGTCTGGAATAATCGATCACCTAATAAGGCAATATTTTGATCAGGGGTTGACACAGGGAGAGATTGCATTAAGTCTTTTAATAAGGGATAATTTCAAAATTAGTCCGCGGCACCTCCGCAGAAGACTGGCCCGGCTTCGTCTCTACCGACGGAGATACAGTGATCCAGCTGAGATCATGAAATAATTGTTTTGTTTTCTCGAGATCACGGAATAATTGTTTTGTTTTCTCGAGATCTCGAAATAACGGATGCCATATATTCTCGGAAGGAAGTTACTCGGTAACCACGGAAACATTTTGCGCACGCGCATTTCAACTACCGTGAAAGAAAACCGCAAAAATTTCTCGCTAGTGTGGACAGATGCACTAAATTGAACCTGTATACTTTGTATCGATACAGTTATACCACTTTCGTACCGGTATAAGTGTGAACACAACACTACACGCCTTGCTCTTGGAGTGATCTTTGTTGGTTGACCACTCCTGGGGAGGGTAACAATGGTCTTGAATTTCCTCCATTTGTACACAATCTGTCTGACTGTGGATTGGTGGAGTCCAAACTCTTTAGAGATGGTTTTGTAACCTTTTCCAGCCTGATGAGCATCAACAACACTTTTTCTGGGGTCCTCAGAAATCTCCTTTGTTTCTGCCATGATACACTTCCACAAACATGTGTTGTGAAGATCAGACTTTGATAGATCCCTGTTCTTTAAATAAAACAGGGTGCCCACTCACACCTGATTGTCATCCCATTGATTGAAAACACCTGACTCTAATTTCACCTTCAAATTAACTGCTAATCCTAGAAGTTCACATACTTTTGCCACTCACAGATATGTAATATTGGATCATTTTCTTCAATAAATAAATGACCAGGGGCGGCACGGTGGTGTAGTGGTTAGCGCTGTCACCTCACAGCAAGAAGGTCCTGGGTTCGAGCCCCGGGGCCGGCGAGGGCCTTTCTGTGTGGAGTTTGCATGTTCTCCCCGTGTCCGCGTGGGTTTCCTCTGGGTGCTCCGGTTTCCCCCACAGTCCAAAGATATGCAGGTTAGGTTAACTGGTGACTCTAAATTGACCGTAGGTGTGAATGTGAGTGTGAATGGTTGTCTGTGTCTATGTGTCGGCCCTGTGATGACCTGGCGACTTGTCCAGGGTGTACCCCGCCTTTCGCCCGTAGTCAGCTGGGATAGGCTCCAGCTTGCCTGCAACCCTGTAGAACAGGATAAAGCGGCTAGAGATAATGAGATGAGATGAAATAAATGACCAAGTATAATATTTTTGTTTCATTTGTTTAACTGGGTTCTCTTTATCTACTTTGTTGTTTCTTTTTTTATGTACTTAAATTAGATCAGCCTAAATCAGCATCCAAACTCACTTTCCTTCCAAACACTTGATTTGAGGTTCTTTTCTGTAAAGGATATTTCATTGGCACTTCTTCTCTGTCTAATAACGTGGAGGAAAGACAGGGAGGATAGCTAGACACTGTGTGCTTTGATAAGCTTGGCTTTGAAATATGTGGGGATAAAAAAAAAAAAAACCAGAAGCAAACACAAGCCCATCTGTGAGACGAGCATTTATAGCTGTCACTATGTCCCGCTGTCCTGCTATTAAGGTAATCAGATGGATATTAGTTAATCAGGAATGTCCCTGGCCTGAGAGATACCCTGTGATCTTCTTCATTGCTCTAATCCATAAACAGTAATTGCTAGGCCAAGGAATTCCTTACTTACTTACACACACACACACACACACACACACACACACTACAATAACTTGTTCTTATAAAGTCCCTTACTAGTAGTTTCTTTATATTTCAACATTATAATTCATGATGGACTTTTATCATTCAAGTCAGGTTTTTACATGTTCTGGTAGGACAACATGGCTTACAACAGCTTAATAATTCATATCTTTTATGTGAAGTTTTGTTTAAATATCAATGCAGTATACAGAAGTTATACAGAAAAGCCAAAACATCAGCATTTATCTAACACCATAATTTCACTAGAATGTAAATGGATGTTTTGGACCACGTATTTCATGTTAATGCTCATACAGTTATGCATTTCCTTTTATTGTAATTTATGCATTAATATTTACATTTTTGGTTAGATAGTGTTCTTAGTGCAGGCTCATCTTTAGATTTAGACCTTTTTTTAAAAAAAAAAACCCTCTCTCTCTCCATCTTTCAGAAAGTTCTGTAAAATCCTTTGAGGTCTTCTGTCCAAAATGTGGCCACTTTGTGAGTGGAAAGTGTGCAAAGCTCTAGGCCATTTCTTCTCTTTACGTTGCTGCCTCCATTCACATTCGTTATCAGTCAAAGCAAGGCAATGTTATAGGGGTATGACTGATACATAGCACATAGTTGTGTTCTCAATAACAAGTAAGTGGTATTATACTGAGGCCTAGAGTTCTTTTATAAAGTCCTTAAAGCATTTTAAATGCAGCACAAAACACTACTTTGAACATATCTTTGGAAATTCACAGAAAACAATACATAAAAACCACCATCAAAAAAGTTCACAGTTGCAACACAGCTCATTCTTACACTCTTAGTGTCCTCTGCCCAATTCAATACCATATAATAAAGAGCAAGAGAGAGGCAGAGTAATGTGCCGGTTTGGACATAGTGTGCAAGGCGCTCATGAGAAATGCAGGGGTTTTTTTTGTTTTTTTTTTAGTTGTAGTGCTTTCACAGAGTTATAATAAAGCCATGCAACAAGGAATAGGGATCAGGGAGAGGAGCCATGAAGGATGGACATCATATCCCAGAATACCATCGTTCACATGAGATCTTGAGGAAGACAAGGGAAGACAGAACTTGGCCAGGTTTCAGGTCTGGTCCAGCCACTCGGCTCGTTTCGGAGCTTTGCAGGTGTGTATATCCACAGACTCTTCGCAGTCTTTACACTCAACAGCGCAGCACCATTTGAACTTACATTCGCACTTGGTGATGCGCTTCACGCGTGTTGTGTCGTAGCCCCGCCCACAGCACATCACCTCACAGCCATCTGTCCCTCGAGATGATTTGTTGCAGATGCGACCAGCCGTTCCCAAAGAACCTTAACAACAAAAGAGTATATTAATACATGTAAAAGCTAAAATGCTTAACTAATAAATGGAGTAAGAGTGTAAAGTCATTCGTTGTAGCATACAGTTTTATGTAATGCATATACAATGGTGCTTGAAAGTTTGTGAACCCTTTTGAATGTTCTATATTTCTGCATAAATATGACCTAAAAGAGCATAGGATTTTCACGCGTCCTAAAAGCAGATAAAGAGAACCCAGTTAAACAAATGAGACAAAATATTATACTTGGTAATTTATTTATTGAAGAAAATAATCCAATATTACATATCTGTGAGTGGCAAAAGTATGCGAACCTCTAGGATTAGCAGTTCATTTGGAAGTGAAATAAGAGTCAGGTGTTTTCAATCAATGGGAGGACAATCAAGAGTTGAGTGGGGGCCCTGTTTTATTTACAGAAAAAAGATCTACCAAAGTCTGATCAAAGTCTGATCTTCACAAGACATGCTTGTGGAAGTATGTCATTGCACAAATAAAGGAGATTTCTGAAGACCTCAGAAAAAGAGATGTTGCTGCTCATCAGGCTGGAAAAAGTTACAAAACAAATCTCTAAAGAGTTTGGACTCCTCAATGCACAGTAAGACAGATTGTGTCCAAATGGAGGAAATTCAAGATCACTGTTACCCTCCCCACCAGTGGTTGACCAACAAAGATCACTCCAAGTGCAAGGCATGTAGTAGTCTAGGAAGTTGTAAAGGAACCCAGGGTAACTTCTCAGCAACTGAAGGCCCCTCTCATAATGGCTATGTTAATGTTCATGAAGCCACCATCAGGAGAACACTGAACAACAATGGTGTGCATGGCAGGGTTGCAAGGAGAAAGTTACTGCTCTCAAAAAAATTAAAATAACAAATAAATAAAAATAAACATTTCTGCCTGTGTACAGTTTGTTAAAGATCATGTGGACAAGCCAGAAGGCTATTGGAAAAATGTTTCATGGATGGATGAGAACTAAACATTTTGGCTTAAATGAGAAACATTATGCTTGGAGAAAGGAAAACGCTGCATTCCAGCATAAGAACATTATCCCATCTGTGAAAAGTATTTACATGGTTTGGGCCTGTTGTGTTGCATCTGGGTCAGGGTGGCTTGTCTTTATTGACAGAACAATGAATTCTGAATTATACCAGCAAATTCTAATGGAAAATGTTAGGACATCTGTTTGTGAATTCAATGTCAAAAGAAAATGGATAATGCAGCAAGACAACGACACAAGACGTTCCACCACAGAATGGTCAAAGAAGAATCAAGTTAATGTGTTGGAATTGCCAAGTCAAAGTGCTGACCTTAATCCAATAAAAATGTTGTGTGAGCAGTTAATGTGAAGAAACTCACCAACATCCCAGAATTGAAGCTGTTCTACAGAGGAATGGACTAAAATTCCTCCAAGCCAATGTGCAGGACTGTGGTGGGTTTCCCAAAAGCCTCTTAACGCTAAGAGCAGCTTAACTAGGAGAGAGACTGTTCATTGTGCTGCTCGTGCGACCATTTAACGATGATCTTTGTGCTACAATGCTTTTTGGAAACTCGGCACAGATTAACAATTACCAGAAATGTTTAGTTGCAGATACTGCTGCACAAGGGTGCAAGATACTGAAAGCAAAGTTTCACATACTTTTGCCACTCACAGATGTGTAATACTGGATCGTTTTTCTCAATAAAAAATGATCAAGTATCATATTTTTACCTCGCCCGCGATGGAGTAAGCGAGGCAAGGTATTGTAATCAGTGTGGTTTGTTTGTGTGTGTGTGTCTGCCTGTTAACAATCTAGCATCTAGACGGTTGCCCCGATTGACTTCAGGGTAGGTGGGCAATGGCACGTTGATTACCTGATTAAATTTTGAGGGTAATTAGGTCAAGGTGAAGGTCAAGGTCACTGGAAAGGTCAACCTTTCGGTCAAAATAACATATTTTCCATGATAACTCAAAAACAGTTGCTGATAGACAGACGTTTACTACTATGAGCATATAGGAACTCCCATATGGCCTTTCGTTTGGCACCATGATCTTTGACCTTGAAAGGTCAAACTCAAGGTCACGGATTTTCAGAGGGCTGTAACTTGAAAATTGTTGATGGTAGACAGATGTTTACCATTATCAACTTATAGGAAGTGCTATATGGGCCTTCATTTGGCACCATGACCTTTGACCTTGAATGACTTTGAAATGTTAAACTCAAGGTCATGGATTTTCATAGGACCTGACAGCTGATGATTGAGAAATATTACCATTATCAACATACAGGGATAAAATAAGTGCTGCCGGGCAAGGTTTGTTTTGCCTGGCAACATTTGTTGGTTCATTTGTTTAATTGGGTTCCCTTTATCTACTTTTAGGACTTGTGTGCAAATCTGATTATCTTTTAGGTCATATTTATGCAGAAAAATAAAAGGGTTCACAGACTTTCAAGCACCACTACATCCCAACATGGTGATGCCAAGCTCTCAAGAGATGTAAGTGTTGCACAGTTGTTTGCTACTAATAAATTTTTACTCTATATTGACTCTCAGGTATGCATTCCTTGTGTTTTAGGGTTAAACAGGCACTGGACAGTGAGGCTTCTGTGCTAAAAGAATCATTGTCACTGGAGTATCCCCATTCCCTGCGGCCATGCTCCCATCAGCTTGAGAGACATGTTGGCAGGAAGAAGCAATGGCTTTTGAAAAACGAGCTTGTTGTATCCTTGAGCGTCCAAATACCACCAGGAGGGTGTAGAGTGGATGGGGGGTGGTTACTGAGCCACTGAAATATCTGAGCTAGTAAGTTGTCTGTCTGAGTCAGATGTAAACCCAAACACAACCCAGACATAACACATACACCAATATGAGTCATGCTTCATTGCCCCAATGGCCATTAGCCATGATAGTAATTCGACTCTGTTCAGTGCAGTGCTGCCACTCACACATGCCGTGTCTGCCTGATGCAGGTGCTGTGTTTATATGACTCAGCAATTACTGAAAACAGTGTTACAGCCACTAAAGGCAGGGGTGTCTATGATTGATGTGGAGCTAAATGATCTGATAGCTGGAATGAACCTGTGTTGTGTAAATAGGTGTGGATGATATGGTAAAATATCGGGGGGGGAACCATCAGGGCCTTCAAGGCCTTCACAGGAGGCCCAAACATATCAGCATTTCAAATGTTATATTTAATTTCTTTTATTCTTTAATTTCTTTCATAATTTCATGGTAATTATTCTCTTCTAATTCTACAACCCTGATTCCAAAAAAGTTGGGACAAAGTACAAATAGTAAATAAAAATGGAATGCAATAATTTACAAATCTCAAAAACTGATATTGTATTCACAATAGAACATAGACAACATATCAAATGTCGGAAGTGAGACATTTTGAAATTTCATGCCAAATATTGGCTCATTTGAAATTTCATGACAGCAACACATCTCAAAAAAGTTGGGACAGGGGCAATAAGAGGCTGGAAAAGTTAAAGGTACAAAAAAGGAACAGCTGGAGGACCAAATTGCAACTCATTACGTCAATTGGCAATAGGTCATTAACATGACTGGGTATAAAAAGAGCATCTTGGAGTGGCAGCGGCTCTCAGAAGTAAAGATGGGAAGAGGATCACCAATCCCCCTAATTCTGCACCGACAAATAGTGGAGCAATATCAGAAAGGAGTTTGACAGTGTAAAATTGCAAAGAGTTTGAACATATCATCATCTACAGTGCATAATATCATCAAAAGAGTCAGAGAATCTGGAAGAATCTCTGTGCGTAAGGGTCAAGGCTGGAAAACCATACTGGGTGCCCGTGATCTTCGGGCCCTTAGACGGCACTGCATCACATACAGGCATGCTTCTGTATTGGAAATCACAAAATGGGCTCAGGAATATTTCCAGAGAACATTATCTGTGAACACAATTCACCGTGCCATCCGCCGTTGCCAGCTAAAACTCTATAGTTCAAAGAAGAAGCCATATCTAAACATGATCCAGAAGCACAGACATCTTCTCTGGGCCAAGGCTCATTTAAAATGGACTGTGGCAAAGTGGAAAACTGTTCTGTGGTCAGACGAATCAAAATTTGAAGTTCTTTATGGAAATCAGGGACGCCGTGTCATTTGGACTAAAGAGGAGAAGGACGACCCAAGTTGTTATCAGCGCTCAGTTCAGAAGCCTGCATCTCTGATGGTATGGGGTTGCATTAGTGCATGTGGCATGGGCAGCTTACACATCTGGAAAGACACCATCAATGCTGAAAGGTATATCCAGGTTCTAGAGCAACATACGCTCCCATCCAGACGACGTCTCTTTCAGGGAAGACCTTGCATTTTCCAACATGACAATGCCAAACCACATACTGCATCTCAATTACAGCATCATGGCTGCGTAGAAGAAGGGTCCGGGTACTGAACTGGCCAGCCTGCAGTCCAGATCTTTCACCCATAGAAAACATTGGCGCATCATAAAACAGAAGATATGACAAAAAAGACCTAAGACAGTTGAGCAACTAGAATCCTACATTAGACAAGAATGGGTTAACATTCCTATCCCTAAACTTGAGCAACTTGTCTCCTCAGTCCCCAGACGTTTACAGACTGTTGTAAAAAGAAAAGGGGATATCTCACAGTGGTAAACATGGCCTTGTCCCAACTTTTTTGAGATGTGTTGTTGTCATGAAATTTAAAATCACCTAATTTTTCTCTTTAAATGATACATTTTCTCAGTTTAAACATTTGATATGTCATCTATGTTCTATTCTGAATAAAATATGGAATTTTGAAACTTCCACATCATTGCATTCTGTTTTTATTTACAATTTGTACTTTGTCCCAACTTTTTTGGAATTGGGGTTGTAATTTGGCCTCATTTTCTGTCAAATTTCCTTCAGAAATGAAAGATTTACTGTCCTGAAAACACTAAAATAGCATTATCCAATGAATTTTTTTTGTTTGTTGTCTCTAGGCTGAGAAGAGTTTAGAGCTGGCTCATTCACTGGTTAAGACTTCATTGCCTGGACAGAAGGCCATGGAAGTGTATGTTTATGTAGGAAGTGACAGATGAATTAATCAATCAAATTTTGATTTATCGTGGGACGGACCAAAAATTTATCACCCTCGGCCTTCTCGAAGGCCAACGCTAGCTTAACCATGAGTCAGCACTCTCGGCGCAGCAGTGGAGTCACCTTCCAGCCGGTGTAGCGTTCATTAGTAGTGTTAGCAAAAGCTAATAAAGTGGTCAAGCCAGTGCTATCGAGAGCAAGTAGCACAGGCTAACGGCCGAGAAACTAAGATTTTTGTCTCCAGACTCTTCTTCCACGCACACTCGCCACAGTATTTTTCACCCAGACTTAAGTATTCATTTCCCTGTGTAATTTACTTCGGTACTTTTAAAATCAACATAGACAACTACATACAAGGGAGGTACCTTAGACCCTCCCGCTAATCCCTTGCAAAGTCCTTTACCCTTTTGCTTTTTTGGTGTGTCTGGCTAAGTTCTGGCTGAGCTGAAGTCCCAGCTGTAATAGTAACGGTTTGCCACTGTAAAATATAATCTTGAGACACGTGAAGACATTATGAACTATGGTATTTACTGTAGCTTTGCTGAGGTTTTGCTAATTCATAAAATAGCTCAAAATAAAACATCTATTAAAAAATGAAAATATAAAATGCAATTTTTTTCTCCCCTGACTTGTATATTGTCATAACAAAGCAGCAATTTCAATTAACCTCTCTTTAGCAGCAATCAATATATTACAAATCAATTGCTTTTCCATTGGTATATAAAAGGTATGTCATTATTATTATTATTGTTGTTGTTGTTCTGAAAAATTTGTCATACAAACAGATATTACTGTACTTCACTTAATTACTTGCATCAGGAAAGTTAATCATAAGACTGAGATGTTCTCTAGCATGTTTGAGTGTCGATCTCCAAACGCTCCAGACATTAGTGCAGAACCTTATCTACTAATCTACCACAACCTTTAAGTAGTGTGCTTATAATTGTAGAGGTGAGTGTATGCTGTGGATGTGTGTCTAACTGCACTCCCTGTGGGCAGCAGGGTCACTGTGCGAGAGTGTCACGGATTAACGGGGCAGAAACATCACGCTCCACCTCTCATGACCCTTTTAAAGCTTCTCACTCCCTCGTTACCCCAGGGCATGTGTGGCAGAGGGCTAGGCTGGGGCAGGTGTGAGAATCCGCTTACTGTGGGCAGTAAATCCCACCTGCCTCGCACTCTCTCATGCATACATTCCCTAAATCAAACCAGCTTTAGGCATCTATACTGCCAAAACACAGCTCTGATCCAGTAACTATGGATTCTGACTATGTCATTAACAGTCTTAGTACATTCAAGCATCAACAGTCAATGTGTCATACCTGCAGCTTTGTCCATTAAGCAGTAGTCAGGTGAGTTCTCGAAGTACACCAGATCATTTTTGGTGGCATTCCGGAAGTCCTTGTGAGCCACAGTGAATCCTGCTCCATCTTGATTCACAGTGACTTCAATGGCACCATTGTATTTTTTGCGGAGGTAATCTCCAGTCTTCCGGAAGTCAGACATCGCCAACCAGCAAGTCCTTAAGGTGCAGGACCCACTGACGCCATGACACTTACACTCTAGCTTCATAAAGCGTTTCACTGACTGGTAAAAACAGACAGGAACATGGGGACTGGAAGTTTATATAGTGTAGTGAATAAATATCTTCTGTCTGATCATTAACTGCTTTGAAATGATTTTCCATTTGATTAAACATTCAAACGTCTACCATACTTTGGTAGACTTCATCATCCGAAATGCTATTACTTTTGCAAATTTGCAATAGATTAAAGGTAAGGATTAGCTTCAGCATCTTTTCTTATAACTCTATTTGTATGCCCTGGTGAAAAATAAATGTGCCAAGTGTACTAAAATTTAGCATACTTTTGTGTACTTGAAGCCACACTAATCATCAATATACTTCAAGTGTGTTTATGATTAGTTAACTTGAGGCATGCTAGTTTGGAACAACTAATTTTGTACTAAATATATTTTAATTGTAATTAAATTGTAGAAAAGTGCAACTTGAAGTGTATTTAGTGTATATTTATGTGCTAAATTACACAACTTTCACTTAAAGTATATTTTAGTATAATATATTTCTATAAAGTGTAATATAGTATAATTATTTTAAAGTGTGTTAAGTGTTAGCGTGAAAGCGTGATGTTAGTATACTTTTTATATATTTACAAAAAGTACAATTTGTGTAAGTACATTTTCAATATACTATTGAAAATATGAATATACTTTAAATACAATAAAGTACATTTATTTTTCACCAGGGTGGATTCAAACAAAATCCAATCACATTGCCCTTGTTCTTTCAACTTTTATCTGAATTTCTGATGAAATCAGGTTGTGTAATAGACTTTTTTTTAATTACCCAGTGTACAAGTAGGTTCAGTAGGTTAGCTAGTTACCAGCATTTTTCTTTGCTCATTCAACAACCAGAGATACTACTTATTACTGACTTTTGCAACTCAAAAGATTTATTTGGTATGTATTCTTAAACAAAATGCACTTCATGGTGATGCAACACAAGGCTGTAACTATAATATGCACTACGGTTTCTGAACTGTTGTTTCTTAGCTTGCACAGATGCCATACAACATCTTTTTGACTGTGATGTGAAAAGAGAACACCAGCTCATAGCCAAAATGTGGCCAAGAACTTCATGACATTTTGGCAGGGTGCAAAGACTGTGTGCAACTTCAAACAATTTTTGAGAGAAGCATAATGACGATGGCTGAGTTGTCCTGCATGGAGAAAATGTAATATGCTCATTTGTGTCTGTATTAATGCATTTAACTAGCAATATGTATTACATTTATTATCTTGTGCTATGTTCTCCCCATGTCTGTGTGGGTTTTCTCCGGGTGCTCTGGTTTTCCCCACAGTCCAAAGACATGCAGGTTAGGCTAATTGGTAGCTCTAAATTGTCCATGGACCCTTTTCACGTGACGTCACGACAAACGCGGCCACCATTTTGGACGTGTACTACCAGTAGTTTACCACAGCCAGCATTGAGGAACGGCAGCAAAGAAAGTTTTTACTTTCAGCAAGACTTCCATCATGCCACTATATTGTTGTGCACCTGGATGTAGTAACCATCAACAAACAAGGCAAGGTTTATCATTTTATCGGATCCCGACGGAGAAGATGGATAGCGGCCATTAACAGATTGGCAGCCCTCGGCATACCAACACTTGTGTAGTGACCACTTTGTTGGAGGTAAGACGAATAAAATTAGCCAGAAAAGGCATTACATTGCTGTTAACATTCTGTGGCGGCGAGTGTGTAACCAAATAGGCTAAAATAACCCATTGTAACCTCTTTGTTCTTCTGTAGTAGCTATTGTTGACTAGCTAATGTCAACAACATAGTAGCTAGTATGTTACTGTAGCAATGTTAACGTTCAGTCATTTGGATGACTGTTAAAACCTTTCAGTCTCAAGTTTTTCCTTTACTCTATTTACTAGTTTACTGTAATTATGATCTGGCAGCTATTTACACTGGATCCAGTATAAATAGCTGCCAGAACCAACGTCCGAGGTTCCGGAGCGCGCTCCGGCTTGCTCGCCCTCAAATTAAGCAGCGCGCGCCGGCTTGCTCCCGGAGTGTTCCGGCCGAGGTTCCCCTCAAACTAAGCAGCACGCGCCGGCTTGCTCCGGAGTGCTCCGGCCGAGGTTGCCCTCAAATTAAGCAGCGCGCGCCGGTTTGCTCCGGAGCAAGCCGGAGTGCGCTCCGTAACCTCGGCCGGAGCACTCCTGGAGCAAGCCAGAGCGCGCTCCGGAACCTCGGCCAGAGCACTCCTGGAGCAAGCCAGAGCGCGCTCCGGAACCTCGGACATTGGCGTGTATGTGTATGGCGATGGGTTTTTAATGACATAGGTATACAGATCATGTGGGCCGAAGTCAGGTAAAGATGAGGGCTTCGTGTACTTCCGTACGTCAGTGAACAATCCTGGTGGAAGCAGGTAAACGTCGTTCTCTAAGCCTGCTAACCTCAATTTTTGCAAATACCTCTCCCTCTGCTCGCCCTGTAAATGCCCTACGTCGCTGGATAGTGAAGGTGTTTTCTGCATCTTGCTCCTTTTTCTTTTATGTTTTTCGTTTGTCGCCTTCCTCGCATTCAAACTGATTCGAGCCGAAGTCCACTACATGTCCAAAATGGCGGTCGCGTTTACGAAGGTCACGTGACTGAAAAGGGTCTATAGGTGTGAATGTGAGTGTGAATGGTTGAGAGGAGAAAAGCTCTATAATATCGTGACGTCACCAGTTCTCGTGCATCACGTGTTCTCGAGCTATCGCGTTATTTTCGGAATTTCCGCAAGATTATGACGCGTTTTGACATTAGGGAAGCCCTTTTGTTTTTGTCAGTGGATGAGCTATTTTCTTGCCGAAAATCGCAAAAATGCTACGTATAAAGGTAAATATATACTAACCTAAATAAGTAAAAGCCTTCTGAATCCGATTCTAGCTTAATTCTTTTTACATGGTACAAATAAATTGAAATTAAAGCCTTCAAGTGAAGCCTGTTGTCACGGACGCTGGCTAAATTGTCATTCGTGATCACCTGCTAAAAATAGAACTGAAAGTAAACCGGAAGTGCACTTGATATATTCTGCTACGGTGCCTCTTTGGGACATGCATGTTAAATGTTTATTGATATTTTCATGAAAAATTGCAGTGTATAAAGGTGTGACATGTTTCCTTACTAGAGGTTTTTCTATCTCCATAGCTCTTGAACTCGAGTCGTCCTGCCCAGTTAAGATCTTGGCACCATGATGACATGGTCCGAGCTTACCAAAGAGTAAAAGAAGATGGCATCAGCGTTTATAAAGCTGCCAGAATACCGTTGACAATACCGTTGGGTTTTTTTGGCATGTTCTGCATGGGACACCATACGGAATTCCGTGCCCATTTCAGCTGACGTCATATAGCTCGAGAACACGTGACGCGGAATTTCCCACATGTATTTTGAGCAAGGCTTTAGAAGTTTGTTTTTTTGCTAGAAAACGTTTTTTCTGGTGAGTTTTTTATGTCATTTATTTCAGAAAAATGTATTAGCACTAAAATTAACCAACAAAGACTTCATTCAAATGCATATTTGATGCAAGAACTGTCAAAAGCAGCTTAGATTAACGAGAACCGGTGACGCCATGGTAATCCAGTAGAAGGCAACGAAAAACCATAACTGTAATGTTCCCTAGAGACTTTGATGGCTGAAGCCATCAGAGCGGGTCACTGTAGTGATATGCCAAAATGGATGGATGGATGGATATTAAGCTAACTGCAATTTCTAAGGCTACGTTTACATTAGACCGTATCTGTCTCGTTTTCTTCGCGGATGCACTGTCCGTTTACATTAAACCGCCTGGAAACGCTGGGAAACGGGAATCCGCCAGCGTCCACGTATTCAATCCAGATCGTGTCAGCTCCGGTGCTGTGTAAACATTGAGAATACGCGGATACGCTGTGCTGAGCTCTAGCTGGCGTCTCATTGGACAACGTCACTGTGACATCCACCTTCCTGATTTGCTGGCGTTGGTCATGTGACGCGACTGCTGAAAAACGGCGCGGACTTCCGCCTTGTATCACCTTTCATTAAAGAGTATAAAAGTATGAAAATACTGCAAATACTGATGCAAATACTGCCCATTGTGTAGTTATGATTGTCTTTAGGCTTGCCATCCTTCCACTTGCAAGTGGTAAGTGATATGCGCTGGGATCACACACACAGCGGCTCAGTCCCGAATCATGGCTTGTGCACTTCACTCGCGCGCTCTGTGAGCTGCGCAGGGCCAGAGTGCGCACCCTCCAGAGGGCACTCGCTGTTCAGGGCGGAGTGATTTGGAGCGCAGGATGCCTGCGGAGCCGAGCGTATCCATGTATTGGTGTTGCTGTGTGCACGCAAATCGTGTATTGGTGTTGCTGTGTGCACACTAATCGTTTTAAAAATGTTAATCTGATGATCCGCTGATACGGTCTAATGTAAACATGGGCTAATATTTCATTATGATCCATCTTGCTGTGTTCGTTGACAGCCATTTAAAAAAAAAAGTAATCATTGTAATCAGAAATGTTACTGATGGCAACAAAAGTGCTTGCTTCTCGAACTAATCTGAGGCAATTTAGCATAGTTTATTGACAAATTTTCAGAAAAGTGCATTTTATTAGAGCCATCAATAGCATTGGTCATTATAGTGTTGGCTGTTTTCAAAATGGCCACCAACCAACACAATACTCGTTAGAATAGAATTACACACACACACACATTATATATATATATATATATATATATATATATATATATGGGGCGGCACGGTGGTGTAGTGGTTAGCGCTGTCGCCTCACAGCAAGAAGGTCCTGGGTTCGAGCCCCGGGGCCGGCAAGGGCCTTTCTGTGTGGAGTTTGCATGTTCTCCCTGTGTCCGCGTGGGTTTCCTCCGGGTGCTCCGGTTTCCCCCACAGTCCAAAGACATGCAGGTTAGGTTAACTGGTGACTCTAAATTGACCGTAGGTGTGAATGTGAGTGTGAATGGTTGTCTGTCTATGTGTCAGCCCTGTGATGACCTGGCGAATTGTCCAGGGTGTACCCCGCCTTTCGCCCATAGTCAGCTGGGATAGGCTCCAGCTTGCCTGCGACCCTGTAGAAGGATAAAGCGGCTAGAGATAATGAGATGAGATGATATATATATATATATATATATACAGTGCCTAAAAGCAGAGCTCCCAATGAATGTATGAACAAAATATTTACAAGGGCACAAAATCAACCTGAATAGGATAATAATATTGTGGTGTGTAGTATATTTTGCATCAGTAAATTGCTGCATTGTCTTGTGACAGCAATACCAATCATGAAAGATGCATCACAGTTACGAATACATATTTATTCCTTTCTTTGACACTGCATGCCATGCGCCAGAAACAACACCACGACATTTATTATTGTGTGACTCTGCTGGGTGCCTGGGGGACAGTAGTGAACCGGCACTTTCACTTTACATTATTACTATATAGTTACGATCGAATATCAAATTTGATAGGTCAAACAGTTTTCTGGTTACATCTTTCACTTCCACGCACTTTGGCGCTCAGAGCACACAGCCACAGATTGCAAACCGCATTAGGACTAATTAACATGCACTTGTTCTTGATTAGAGTGCAATCATATAAGGACTCTCAGTAACACACAGACTTTGCGAAAGCCTTGTGTTTTGTATCGCTTTTCTGTTTGTGTTTTTGGACTGTGATTATTGTATTACCTCTGATCTGTTTGCTATCTTGTTTTCAATAAAACTCTTCCTGCACTTACATTCGTCTGTTGCCCTTACATGACAGAAACTGTAAATTGTCCAAGTTAGTGGACTAATAAAGCTGTTTTAACTAGTTTTATATGAAATTGTTGTGAATATTTTCCATAAAATGTGTTGGTAAATAATCCCACGTTATTTTTTAAAAAGAAAATTAAAATAGGCGCTGAATAAAAACCCATCTAGCTTATGTAAATAAAGATACAAATTTCATTATCTGGTGGTCAAGTGTTTATGAGGTACGTTGCCTTGCACTTATGATTGGGTTCCCTATGGTGGTACACATACATTACTCGTTGTACATACAGATGTCGTGTGGTCAAAGCCATCAAAAATCAGGCTGATGCATTACCATATTCTCTTAAGTATGGGGCTCTGCGCCACGCAAGCAAAGTGCATGCAAGGAGCACCACTATAAAGAAAATGTTGGGATTATACAACATGATGACATGAGAAATTTGGATGAATTTGAAAGAACAAGGGCATAAGTACATCAAAAATCAGATATCCTGATTGCTCAGTGCTTACCATTCTTCCACAGCGATTGTTATGAAGGTTCACAAGTGCTCGTGCATCCTTCACTGTCCGCTCTTTGGCGTCTACGAAGGCTTTAGCAAACTTTATCCCGTAGTTAATATTGTCGCTGCAGCCACCCCAATCGAACTCGCCTCGCTCGTCCCTTGCTTTGCCACGTTTGTGCGGGTCGCAGTTACACGTCCTTAGTTCCCCCTGGCTGCAAGCACGGGTAATAGCGTACACAACACCCGCCGAGGAGATTGCATACACAAAGGCGGCCTCCCGACTGCCTGCACAAATAGATGATGTTAGAGAAAAGGATGATGAACATGCACACATACACAATGGCTCACTCCCTCACTCACTCAAACATATAATGACACACTCCATCTTGTTTAAGAAAGAGCCTTGCAATCCCAAACAATATCACACACACCCGTGTAACTTGTTCATCTGCTCCTGACAGGGCTGAAAGGATGCATCAGCACATAGTGTAAGTGTTACTTTTAAATATTAGTGCAGGAGTAAGCTCTCTGGGATGGGCTTCTTTCCAGTCAGATAAACTGTTTAAAGCCGGGCATTGTGATACCCCGCTCACTGCTGTTCCGAGGAAGTCAGCTGAGGTAGGCTGCTTTTCACAACAACCCCATATTCCTAGTGAGAACAGCCCCTTTGTTTGGCTTCCAGTCACTCACACTGATTAAACTGGCTAAACTGAAAATAAGAAAACATAAACTGGTCATTTCCCTACAGTATTGTGGGAGGACAGTGGAAGTGAGACAGCATGGGTGATTTAAAGAAAACTAAAGAAATTGCAGTGGATTTAGCATATCATAACATATTTTTGGAGCTCTATAAAGGGCATGGCACAGCGATTTTGCAAATCGCTATTGCACATTACATATTTACCATATTTTCATACCGATGTTGTTAACGAACAATGAGAACATAAAAGGAGAACGTAAAGGTTTCATTATGTATATCCAAGGCAAAAAATGCTCTGCGGTAAGTACTGACTGGATGTGGTATAAACCTATGAGATAACATTCATCATCCTTCTATGGTGGGCGGCACAGTGGTGTAGTGGTTAGCACTGCCACCTCACAGCAAGAAGGTTCTGGGTTCGAGCCCAGTGGCCGATGGGGACCTTTCTGTGTGGAGTTTGCATGTTCTTCCCGTGTCTGTGTGGGTTTCCTCCGGATGCTCCAGGTTCCCCCACAGTCCAAAGACATGCAGGTTAGGCTGATTAGTGGCTCTAAATTGACTGTGAGTGTGAATGGTTGTTTGTCCGCGATGACCTGGCGACTTGTCCAGGGTGCACCGCACCTCTCGCCCGTAGTCAGCTAAGATAGGCTCCAGCTTGCCCGCAACCCTGCACAGGATAAGCAGTTATGGATATTTGAAATTTGTTGACATTTGAAATTTCATGACAGTAGCAAATCTCAAAAAAGTTGGGACAGGGGCAATAAGAGGCTGGAAAAGTTAAAGGTACAAAAAAGGAACAGCTGGAGGACCAAATTGCAACTCATTAGGTCAATTGGCAATAGGTCATTAACATGACTGGGTATAAAAAGAGCATCTTGGAGTGGCAGCGGCTCTCAGAAGTAAAGATGGGAAGAGGATCACCAATCCCCCTAATTCTGTGCCGACAAATAGTGGAGCAATATCAGAAAGGAGTTCGACAGTGTAAAATTGCAAAGAGTTTGAACTTATCATCATCTACATGAGTGCATAATGAGTGCATAATATCATCAAAAGATTCAGAGAATCTGGAAGAATCTCTGTGCGTAAGAGTCAAGGCCGGAAAACCATACTGGGTGCCCGTGATCTTCAGGCCCTTAGACGGCACTGCATCACATACAGGCATGCTTCTGTATTGGAAATCACAAAATGGGCTCAGGAATATTTCCAGAGAACATTATCTGTGAACACAATTCACCATGCCATCCAAAACTCTATAGTTCGAAGAAGAAGCCATATCTAAACATGATCCAGAAGCGCAGACATCTTCTCTGGGCCAAGGCTCATTTAAAATGGACTGTGGCAAAGTGGAAAACTGTTCTGTGGTCAGACGAATCAAAATTTGAAGTTCTTTATGGAAATCAGGGACGTCGTGTCATTCGGACTAAAGAGGAGAAGGACGACCCAAGTTGTTATCAGCGCTCAGTTCAGAAGCCTGCATCTCTGATGGTATGGGGTTGCATTAGTGCGTGTGGCATGGGCAGCTTACACATCTGGAAAGACACCATCAATGCTGAAAGGTATATCCAGGTTCTAGAGCAACATATGCTCCCATCCAGATGACGTCTCTTTCAGGGAAGACCTTGCATTTTCCAACATGATAATGCCAAACCACATACTGCATCAATTACAGCATCATGGCTGCGTAGAAGAAGGGTCCGGGTACTGAACTGGCCAGCCTGCAGTCCAGATCTTTCACCCATTGAAAACATTTGGTGCATCATAAAATGGAAGATATGACAAAAAAGACCTAAGACAGTTGAGCAACTAGAATCCTACATTAGACAAGAATGGGTTAACATTCCTATCCCTAAACTTGAGCAACTTGTCTCCTCAGTCCCCAGACGTTTACAGACTGTTGTAAAGAGAAAAGGGGATGTCTCACAGTGGTAAACATGGCCTTGTCCCAACTTTTTTGAGATGTGTTGTTGTCATGAAATTTAAAATCACCTAATTTTTCTCTTTAAATGATACATTTTCTCAGTTTAAACATTTGATATGTCATCTATGTTCTATTCTGAATAAAATATTAAATTTTGAAACTTCCACATCATTGCATTCTGTTTTTATTTACAATTTGTACTTTGTCCCAACTTTTTTGGAATCGGGGTTGTAGTAGGAGGAGTTAGTAGTAGTAATTACTAAAGTTGCTTATTAGAAGGTCGGTGATTAAGCCCCTGTACCACCAAGCTGCCGCTGTTAGGCCCTTGAGCAAGGCCCTTAACCCTCTCTGCTCCTGGGGCGCTGTATCATGGCTGACCCTGCACCCTGATCCCAGCTTCCTAACAAGCTGGGATATGCCGGGGGGGAATTCACTGTGCTGTAACGTATACACGACAAATAAAAGCTTCTTCTAGTAGTAGTAGAGGTAGTAGTCGTGATACTAATAGTAATAGTAGTAGTATAAAAACTCATTTGTAATATACAGTGGGATCCAAGTAAACAAAGTTTTGAGTAGAACTTTGAAAATTCTACAACAAGATAAAGGAAATGTGCAACATCTTGACTATTTAATATTCATGGTGCTGCACAATTTCTAGGTCCCTAATTAAATGTAAGCAAATATCTCATCTCATCTCATTATCTCTAGCCACTTTATCCTGTTCTACAGGGTCGCAGGCAAGCTGGAGCCTATCCCAGCTGACTACGGGCGAAAGGCGGGGTACACCCTGGACAAGTCGCCAGGTCATCACAGGGCTGACACATAGACACAGACAACCATTCACACTCACACCTATGGTCAATTTAGAGGTAAGCAAATATATGTGATTAATCATGTAAACTCCTTTGTTAATTGGAACCAATTCCTTCCACTGAAGCAGGTGTTTAGATGGCAATCCAAGGGATTTGATCTTTAGCATGGATCATCAGATTTTACTCAAACTTGTGGACTCTGTGTCAGCTCAAGTAAACACTGTCCATCCATCCATCCATCCATCCATCCATTATCTACATTGCTTATCTGTCAGGGTTGCGGTGGAAGCTGGAGCCAATCCCAGCTGACTTCATACGAGAGCACCCTGGGCAGGTCGCCAATCTATCATGGGGTAACACAGAGATGAACAATCGTTCACACTCACACTTATGGACAATTTAGAGTAGCTAGTTGAGTTAATGTGACTTTGGGAGGAAACCAGAGGACCCAGAGGAAACCCGCATAGGCACAAGGAGAACGTGCAAACTCCACACAGAAAGGCCCCAGTCAGCCGCGCGGTTCAAACACAGAAACTTTTTGCTGTGACAGTGCTAACCACCGCACCACCGTGCCACCTGCACACTGTCATTCAAGCAAACAGGGGACATACGAAATACTAAGTAATTCTGAAATTCATTTAAGTATTTCTGAAATTCTGCTTTTCACAAGTTGTTGCTGATAATCTCATTCCGAATGAAAACCTCATCTCATTATCTAGCCGCTTTATCCTGTTCTACAGGGTCGCAGGCAAGCTGGAGCCTATCCCAGCTGACTATGGGCGAAAGGCAGGGTACACCCTGGACAAGTCGCCAGGTCATCACAGGGCTGACACATAGACACAGACAACCATTCACACTCACATTCACACCTACGGTCAATTTAGAGTCACCAGTTAACCTAACCTGCATGTCTTTGGACTGTGGGGGAAACCGGAGCACCCGGAGGAAACCCACGCGGACACGGGGAGAACATGCAAACTCCGCACAGAAAGGCCCTCACCGGCCACGGGGCTCGAACCCAGGACCTTCTTGCTGTGAGGCGACAGCGCTAACCACTAAACCACCGTGCCGCCGAATGAAAACCTTTGTGGTAAATTGAAAACGAATACCAAACAGAAGCATTTTGACGAGTGGTCCTGTGTACCCCACTGTATGCTTCTTTACTTTTGGTTGCCAAAATGGTTAATAATTTACATGTTGGTTCATTTTGACTTTTTTTTCCTAAGCTTTGCTAACTATTAAAATTCTGTAGATGCTTTCTAAAAGCCAAGCCAGTCCCACCCCCAAATATAGCAACCAACTATATCAACACAATTTTCTTAAAAACAAACAAATATAAATTATGTACATAATTGTATATTTTTTTAAATCTTCAAGGTGAAATAGGGGAAGAATGCAAGGGGTATAATGAGTTTTCATAAGGGTTTACCATGAACGATGCACTAGTTCTATTATTTAGTCTTTTTTTTCTTGCATACCCAAAGGTCTTTGGGCAGATGTCCAGGTTGTCACTCATACTTTTGCTATTTTATTTTGCATGCAGTGTTTTTTTTTTTTCCTGATCCATCTAACCACCTATAATCTGCATTATATTTCACACAATTATGCAGATATATAGCAAGTTTCACATTTATATGACCCAAACTCTCCATGGCTATCAGGAACATTTAGTACATGCAATCCTTACGTAAATATTTCCTCCCCTTCTGTTGCACAGAATGTAAATTATCCGATTATTATTTATAAATCATGTATAACGTGTAATTTGCCAGACTGCACAAATAAATTAGTCTCTTTATCAGGCCTCTGAGTAAAACTGTTGATCTGAAGTTCAGATTTTACGTTAGATATCATACTGAGTACATTAGAGAGCGGGCAGCTCATCTGAAGGTGGAACGATTGCAGTGAGACCGGTACTTAAATCCTTCATAAATATGGTCCTGGCTTTTCTCAAAGCATGAACAAATCTCCCCAAAAAGAGAACCAGATACATGTGATTGGCTGAGACAAACAGAGACTGGATATATTAAGTGAAGACTGAAAGGAGTGAAGGATGAATGACAGCTGAAAGAACATCAAAAGAAAAAAAAAGAACTTAAAAGGCTTTTAAGGATTTTATTGGCTGGAAAACAGCAACTGTTTCAGCTTTCCAAAATACTCTATTTTGTAGTAAATTCAAGTTTGGTGGTGCAAATCCCCATGCTCTATATCACATTCAGCTATCAGCACTGGCACTACCTCACTCACTGTTTCCAGACAAATATTCACACAAACAGAGACACTCACTGCGTTGCATGACCCTGCCGAAGACAGTGTAGTCACGCTCAATTGTGCTGCAGTTCCAGCGGTGGTGTCTGAACTGGTGCTGACACTCACGAATCCACTCCTTTCCTCCCTCGCTGATTGACTGCATTATGTCTGGATACTTCTGACACAACTGTCTCTGCTTATTCACCAGACCTGGCACATTATCACATATTACCCGTGCACCCAGAGCGCCAATGTACCTAGAACACACACACAATATACAATATACATACAATATACATACACACACACACACACACACACACACACACACACATATATATATATATATATATATATATATATATATATATATATATATATATATATATATATATACATGACGAGACGCGTAGCTGTAAGCCATGTACGACAAAACTGAATGGAATAATTGTTTTATTCTATCCACATTCACTGGATTTTGAGAAACAGAGCCTTTTTATTTTTATTTTTGCAAATTTGACAAATAAAAACTTTCTACAAAAGGTCTGACAAAATCATTTCTCCTTAGGCGGACTTCTTAAAAACCTATCGATGGCTGCACGAATTGATTTTAGTGTTGTGGGTTTTTTTTGTTTTGTTTTGTTTTTTGTAGAAAGTGCCGTCTTGCCGAAGTATAGAATAGCTTTAGACATTTATTTAACTCTTCCTTGGACATTTCAGTTATGTAATTTTCAAACTTCTTTGAGCTTTTGAAAAATTCTAAAAAATTCAACAAATTTTAATGCTTAAAGATGAAGAATGTAAACAAACCGGCGAAATGACAGTAGCAATTTGTGAAAAATGCTATAATATTTCTTGAAAAATAAAAAAAAGATATGTTCTTAGCATCAAATACTTTCGTTCCATATTTTGTTGCTTTTGTTTTTTTGTATTTTTGGGGGTTTTGTTTTCGAGTAGAGTTTTTATTTTGTCCTTGGCTGGCAATTAGCAAAAAGCTCTGCCATTTTGTTTTTCTCTACTCATGGTAAATGAGCTGATATCCTAGTAGTAGGGTAGCCAATCAGAGCGCGTGATTGCTCTTATCCAGTGAATGTGGGTATTATATATATTCTGATATGCACACCACTCTTTTTAGTGCTCTGTATATATTCTAGCCAATTACTCATTATGTTTAGCATCTCCTGTCTGCTCTCCAATGTTGTGTTACAGTATTAGTATAAGATTTATTAGAAGTGCACAGCAGGTTCAGGGTGCCAATGAAAAACCAACAAGTGTTGCTGAAGAACTGCTACATGCCAAACAAACTGTCATCATTCTCAAATGGTGTCTATGATATACGGTATAGCCGGGGGGGGGGATTTTAGTAATACTTTTGAATAACAATGGAAATCCATCCACCCATTATCTGTTGCCACTTATCCTGTACAGGGTCGCAGGCAAGCTGGAGCTGACTATGGGCGAGAGGCGGGGTACACCCTGGACAAGTCGCCAGGTTATCACAGGGCTGACACATAGACACAGACAACCATTCACACCTACGGTCAATTTAGAGTCACCAGTTAACCTAATCTGCATGTCTTTGGACTGTGGGGGAAACCGGAGCACCCGGAGGAAACCCACACAGACACAGGGAGAACATGAAACTACCTTGTCGGCTGTTGGGCTCGAACCCAGGACCTTCTTGCTGTGAGGCGACAGAGCTAACCACTACAGTACTATGCCGCCTGGAAATAAATCCATCCATCCATCCATCCATTATCTGTAGCCGCTTATCCTGTCCTACAGGGTCACAGGCAAGCTGGAGCCTATCCCAGCTGACTATGGGTGAGAAGCAGGGTACACCCTGAACAAGTCGCCAGGTCATCGCAGGGCTAACACATAGACACAGACAACCATTCACGCTCACATTCACACCTATGGTCAATTTAGAGTCACCAATTAGCCTAACCTGCATGCCTTTGAACTGTGGGGGAAACCGGAGCACCCGGGGCATGCAAACTCCACACAGAAAGGCCCTCGCCAGCCGCTGGGCTTGAACCCAGGACCTTCTTGCTGCGAGGCGACAGAGCTAACCACTACAGTACCGTGCCACCCAGACATAAATATCATCTAAAATTAACTATTAATCTGATAGTTTGACTACTAGAATAACAGTTAGGCATAGTTATTATTTACGTATTTGATATACAGTATCGAATGGGTAAATTATAATAGTGAAGCCAAACAAGCATAAATAATGTTCTCTTGACTCAAACTGTAAATTTAATTAAACTAGAAAAAATGCTATTTCTATGGTAAATGTTTCTGATATGTTAAACCCTTAATCTCACTCACTCTCATAACTGCACATCTTTCCTATTAATTTCATTTTAGTTGCTAACTTTATAGAAAATAAGTTGGTATAGTGATAACTAATAATATGCTTTAAAGTGCTGATGACACGTTTCTGACATCTTTGGCGATGTTTTATAACATAAAAAGTAATTCCCGATGATCCATATATTAATTCACGAAGGCGCCTATTTTACAAGTTATGATAAAAAACGCGGCTATTTGGGCAAATTTAACGGGGCTGCAGCACCCACACTGAAAAAAATGGCCCGTTAAATTCATCTCATCTCATCTCATTATCTCTAGCCACTTTATTCTGTTCTACAGGGTCGCAGGCAAGCTGGAGCCTATCCCAGCTGACTACGGGCGAAAGGCGGGGTACACCCTGGACAAGTCACCAGGTCATCACAGGGCTGACACATAGACACAGACAACCATTCACACTCACATTCACACCTACGGTCAATTTAGAGTCACCAGTTAACCTAACCTGCATGTCTTTGGACTGTGGGGGAAACCGGAGCACCTGGAGGAAACCCACGCAGACACGGGGAGAACATGCAAACTCCGCACAGAAAGGCCCTCGCCGGCCACGGGGCTCGAACCCGGACCTTCTTGCTGTGAGGCGACAGCGCTAACCACTACACCACCGTGCCACCCCACCTGTTAAATTAACACAAAAAAATCTTGTACATCGGTTGCACTTATTAAAATCATATCCACTAAGACCAATTAAGTCATGTCAGTCAAACAGAACATGACTTAATTGGTCTTAGTGAATATGATTTTAATAAGTGCAACCGATGTACAAGATTTTTTTGTGTTAATTTAACAGGCCATTTTTTTCAGTGCAGGAGACGAAAGAGGAGGAGGAGCTATATGACGTCAGCAAAAGAACCTTCCTCCTAACTTACCAGTTTGTTGTTGATGCGACAGGTGTTCAGTTTGTCATTATTAGTATTATTATTATACATTATATATATATATATATATATATATATATATATATATATATATATATATATATATAGTTATTATGCCTTCGCATTGTGTTGCCGGCTTTTGCTCCAAAACCTACAAGGATGGGGTAAGTTTATTCAAGTTTCCCAGAGATCCCAAGCTGCATGCGAAGTGGGTGAAGCAAGTCAGGCGCACTCGTGACAAGTGGGAGCCCTCACCAACGTCCGTCCTGTGCTCTGAACACTTCGATTTGGATTGTTTTGACACCCTTCCCAGCTTAAAAGAATCTCTTGGGTGTTCAGTTCATCACAAACGTGTGTTACTACCATCAGCAGTGCCTACAGTCAGTGTTGCCAGATTGGGAGGTTTCCCGCCCAGTTGAGCGGTTTCAAGTGCATTTTGGTGGGTTTTGAACATATTTTGGGCTGGAAAACGTCAGCAGTATCTGTTGCCAGATACTGCTGAAGTTTTCCAGCCCAAAATATGTTCAAAACCCACCAAGATGCACTTGAAACCGCCCATTCTGGGCGGGATTCCTCCCAATCTGGCAACACTGCCAGTATTCCGGAGGGGGTCTACTAGTAGCTATGCCGGATCCAAAGACAGTCCTCCTGTCAGAACATGTGTTGTGAAACGACATAAGATAAAGGTACGTAGAGCTATAGATTCTACATAATAATCATAAATGTAATCATAAAGTCGGCGTGATATCAGTCATGTATTTGCTTGTGAAAGCTTGCGGCTTTCATGTAACTGCCGCCTAGCAACGAGAGGCAAAGGGTAAAGAGGGTAGGCTATCATAGATTCTATTCGGAAGAGATCAACACAATTCTAGACTCCCAGAAGAGGAAGAGCTAGCACTAGAGAGTTCACCGACGTTTTCATGCGCCATTTCCATTGAGTAGAACCAGAGTAGAACAGCCAGTGAACCGCAGCGTGTTCTCCCGCTGATGTCACAGCATGGCCGCGAGCCACGGACCCAGTTTTCTTGCGCTGTGCAATTAAAAGTTGGATATTTGCATAACAACAGCTTCTTTTCACGTAATTATAACAGAAATCTAACATGTTTGCCATGTTGTATAGTTTATTTAAGAAATTGCATAGAGTCATGTTCGTGTCATCAGCCCTTTAAAGCTACACTTCATAGGATTTAGTGATAGATACACTTCATGGACATAGTAATTCATATTTATTGCTACTGATCAGAATCAGTGGGAAATTTATGTATGCGTCATACAGTAGCTCAGATACACTAAACGTCACCTTGGTGCAACTTCAGGCATGAAAGAAGCCTGACTACATGGTGACAGACAGAGTGAGCAACCAGTCAGAAGAAAGAGAGAGAAAGATGTAAATACTTATCTAGAAGTTTTTTCTCTATTTTCTGTTCTCTGTTTATCCTGTAATGATGCTGCTGGAATCTTAATTTCCCTGAGGGAACCCTCCCAAAGGGATCAATAAAGTTCTAATCTAATCTAATCTAATCTAATCTAATCTAATCTAATCTAATCTAATCTTATCTAATCTAATCTAATCTAATCTAGAGAGTACAAACCGAAGAGGAGTCAGAGTGAGAATTAATATACCACTATAAGAAGGAAAAATCTTCTTTGTTCTTGAACAGATAAGATATTTATTTGTTCTCTAATTAGGTGGGAAGCGAGTGAATAATAGTCAACTTGTAGAATTTGCATCACTAGCCAGTTGTGAGGTTGTTTAGCTCATGAGTATTGGGAGGTGTTTCACTGTATTTAAGCATTTCAAACTTGGATATACACTCACCAATGATTTTAATAGGAACACCTATATACATGCTCATTTATATGGTTATCCAATCAGATAATCATTTGGCAGCAGCACAGTGCATAAAATCATGCAGGTACTGGTCAAGCGCTTCAGTTAATGTTGACATCAAACACCAGAATGAGGGTAAATGTGATCTCTGTGACTGTCACTGTGGCATGGGTGTTGGTGCTAGATGGGCTGGTTTGAGTATTTCAGAAACTTCTGATCTCCTGGGGTTTTCACACACAACAGTCTGTAGAATTTAAACAGATTGGTGTGGGAAAAAAACCATCCCATGAGTGGAGGATCTGCAGGGTGAAACAGCTTGCGGATGACAGCAATCAGAGGAGAATGACCAGACTGAGCTGTGCTGACAGGAAGTCTATAGTAACCCATATGATCACTCAATGCAACCATGGAGTGCAATCTCAGGCCCTGTCCACACGGCAACAGATTCAGGTGAATCCGATACAATTGTTTATCGTTTAGGCCTGGCGTCCACACGGCACCGGCGTTTTGGGTGCCCCAAAACGCAATCTTTTGAGAACGGGTTCCAGAGTGGAAAGATCTGGCAACGTTGCCGTTGCGAAGTCGTCTGGATGAGTAGAACGGATTTGTTTACAATGATGTCACAACCACATGACTGTGAGTGCTTCACGCCGGGTAGAAGTGTAATGAACTCGATGCGAGTTGTCAACAAATCCTATAACTTGGTTCATGAAACGCGCTTACAAAATATTTTCACTGTGAATATTTATTGTGTAATGGTGCAGAGAGAGAGAGAGAGAGAGAGAGAGTGTCAATCCCGCCAGCAAAAATAGGGAAAAAAGGAGCGATCTCACCTCTTCAAATGTTGGTTTAAGTCCTACAATACATTCCTCAAAAAGGGCGAAGAAGAACAAATTAATCCATCAACGTGTAGCATTCAATTTATTCCGGACCATTAAAGACGTGTAGAATCATATGTCATCCTCGCCGCCATATTGGATGGGTCAAAGCGGAGAATAAAGATGCCTCATTCATGTGCTGCGTTTAACTGTACCAACAGGTTTACCGTCCAAACGAGATCACATGGGATTACCTTTCACAGGTGAGACTGGAAAAATACTTTTCATTGTATTTGGTCATTATAATGTAATTTTACGAACAGATTTTTCTGACTTTGTGGCTAATATGAAGTCTTGCGCATAATAGTTTATGCGCATGCATCCTTACTTCTTCTATTGTTCTGGTGTCTCCGAAGGGACCGTCTTACAGCGCCCCTAGAGGTGTGGCATGTGTATTGCATCGTTTTCAGCAAGCGTTGCGTTGCCATATGGACCTGATATTTTACTGATCGTTGCCCATATGGACGCGATATTTTTTTAAATAACATCTCGTTGCCGTTGTCGTGTGGATGTAGCCTCAGACTCTCAGAACACATCAAACCTTGAGGTGGATGGGCTACAACAACAGAAGACCAAATCAGGTTTCACTTCTGTCATCCAAGAACAGTAATCTGAGGTCATCAAACTGGACAGCTGAAGACCTGAAACAGACCAGATGATTTTTTATTTTTATTTTAAATCTCAACAGTCCCGTTTGGGAGCCTGTGCCGATGATAAACTTATATTCTTGTTCTTGGCTGGGAGGAGTGGCACTTAATGTGGTCTTCTGCTGTTGTATCCCATCCACATCAGGGTTTGATGTTTTGTGCATCCTGAGATGCTTTTCTTCTCACCATGGTTGTACAGAGTGATTGAGTTATTAAATCCTTTCTGGCAGCTCAAACTAATCTGCCCATTTGGGTAACTGCGTAAATGAGTAGGTATGCAGGTGCTCCTATTGAAGTAGATAGTGAGTGTACTGTATATACAGTGGTGCTTGAAAGTTTGTGAACCCTTTAGAATTTTCTGTATTTCTGCATAAATATGACCTAAAACATCATCAGATTTTCACACAAGTCCTAAAAGTAGATAAAGAGAACCCAGTTAAACAAATGAGACAAAAATATTATACTTGGTCATTTATTTATTGAGGAAAATGATCCAATATTACATATCTGTGAGTAGCAAAAGTATGTGAACCTTGGTTTCAGTATCTGGTGTGACTCCCTTGTGCAGAAATAACTGCAACTAAACATTTCTGGTAACTGTTGATCAGTCCTGCACACCGGCTTGGAGAAATTTTAGCCCATTCTTCCGTACAGAACAGCTTCAACTCTGGGATGTTGGTGGGTTTCCTCACATGAACTGTTCGCTTCAGGTCCTTCCACAACATTTCGATTGGATTAAGGTCAGGACTTTGACTTGGCCATTCCAAAACATGAACTTTATTCTTCTTTAACCATTCTTTGGTAGAATGACTTGTGTGCTTAGGGTTATTGTCTTACTGCATGACCCACCTTCTCTTGAGATTCAGTTCATGGACAGATGTCCTGACATTTTCCTTTAGAATTTGGTGGTATAATTCAGAATTCATTGTTCCATCAATGATGGCAAGCCGTCCTGGCCCAGATGCAGCAAAACAGGCCCAAACCATGATACTGCCACCACCATGTTTCACAGATGGGATAAGGTTCTTATGCTGGAATGCAGTCTTTTCCTTTCTCCAAACATAACGCTTCTCATTTAAACCAAAAATTTTTATTTTGGTCTCATCCATCCACAAAAATTTTTCCAATAGCCTTCTGGCTTGTCCACGTGATCTTTAGCAAACTGCAGATGAGCAGCAATGTTCCTTTTGGAGAGCAGTGGCTTTCTCCTTGCAAACCTGCCATGCACACCATTGTTGTTCAGTGTTCTCCTGATGGTGGACTCATGAACATTAATATTAGCCAATGTGAGAGAGGCCTTCAGTTGCTTAGAAGTTACCCTGGGGTCCTTTGTGACCTCGCCAACTATTATACGCCTTGCTCTCGGAGTGATCTTTGTTGGTCGACCACTCCTGGGGAGGGTAACAATGGTCTTGAATTTCCTCCATTTGTACACAATCTGTCTGTCTGTGGATTGGTGGAGTCCAAACTCTTTAGAGATGGTTTTGTAACCTTTTCCAGCCTGATGAGCATCAACAACGCTTTTTCTGAGGTCCTCAGAAATCTCCTTTGTTCGTGCCATGATACACTTCCACAAACATGTGTTGTGTAGATCAGACTTTGATAGATCCCTGTTCTTTAAATAAAACAGGGTGCCCACTCACACCTGATTTGTCATCCCATTGATTGAAAACACCTGACTCTAATTTCATCCTTCAAATTAACTGCTAATCCTAGAGGTTCACATACTTTTGCCACTCACAGATATGTAATACTGGATCATTTTCCTCAATAAATAAATGACCAAGTATAATATTTTTGTCTCATTTGTTTAACTGGGTTCTCTTTATCTACTTTTAGGACTTGTGTGAAAATCTGATGATGTTTTAGGTCATATTTATGCAGAAATATAGAAAATTCTAAAGGGTTCATAAACTTTCAAGCACCACTGTAAGGTGAGAGTGAGTCATCTGGAGCATCTCAGTGTCTAACTTAGACTGTGTTTTTGATCTGTTTTGATTAGCCTGCTAATACTATCTGGCTCATGCCTTTTTTTTTAAAGATATTTTTTTGGGCTTTTTTCACCTTTATTGGATAGGACAGTGTAAAGACAGGAAATGAGGGGGAGAGAGAGACAGGGAGGGATCGGGAAATGACCTCGGGTCGGAATCGAACCCGGGTCCCCGGATTTATTATATGGCGCCTTATCCAACTGAGCTAAACTATACAGATTTGGTTATATAAGTACAAGTGCATACATTGGAAGCAATCAGACGTGATAGCATTTTACAATCTCTTTTAGATAGACAGAGTTGGTGGGCTAATTTGTGTCTGCCACTGTGGAATTTTACGGAGCAGCCGAGAGGTTTTGTTCTTTCACCTGGTACTCAGTCGCACTGATGTGCACAATGACATTTCATAATATTTTGTAAAAGAGAAGAAATTCAGCAAATAATTATATCCTACTAGTTCTAAGTACTTTGCATCTTAAACTGCTTATTATCATATTACATAGTTTGTCAATATATAATTGATGGTATTACTATTGAAGCATACTACTTAGTGTGGTGTGACTAAAGCTGAAAGTGTACTGACTGGGCACTCGATGCTGTGAAACTATTCCATGAAGTGGACAAAGGCATGGTAGAACCATCCATTATCCGTAACCGCTTATCCTATGCAGGGTCATGGGCAAGCTGGAGCCTATCCCAGCTGACTATGGGCGAGAGGCAGGGTACACCCTGGACAAGTCACCAGATCATCGCAGGGCTGACATATAGAGACAAACAACCATTCACATTCACTTAAGATCCACCAATTAGCCTAACCTGCATGTCTTTGGACTGTGGGGGAAACTGGAGCACCCAGAGGAAACCCATGCAGACACAGGGAGAACATGCAAACTCCACACAGAAAGGCCCTTGTTGGCCACTGGGCTTGAACCCAGAACCTTCTTGCTGTCAGGCAACAGTGCTAACCACTACACCACCATGCTGCCATGGTAGAACCAATGTTGTACATTATTCATTCACAAATAGCTTGCAATAACATTTTTCTGCAAGAGAGGGCGAAATTCCAAAATCTTACATCCAGCAGCTATAATGGTTTAACAACAAAGTGAAGCTGTGTGATGTGCTTTGGGTGGAAAGTTCAGGAATAAACACTTTAATGGTGTCAGTAAATAAATAGTCGATTAAACACATAAAATGAAACTGTGTATATGGGGTCTGTGTTGTTGTTGTTTTTTCCCCCCACTGAGATCCCCTCCCCTGTCTTGATCAATAAGGCATGACTGGAGCATCCCCAGTGGTGTCCAAGATGAATGTGTGCAATTATTTCATATGAAAACATTGAGAAATATCGAGCGGTGTCAAAATTCACTTTTGTTATTGTCCTGATGTAATCAGGAACCTATGATAACTGCTGCCATCGCTCACAAATTTGCTAAAGCTTGAAAGATAGCAGGAGCCATTGCTCTTGCTCCCTCCAGTTTCCACTCCTGTTATGGATGTACTCATTCCATCACAGCCCACCGTTTGTTTACCATTTCCCTAACGCCCCTTAACCAAGACTGGCACATACTATATACACACTGTTTGTCTCTGACTTTCCCACTCTGTTTTTATCTTTAACATTCCTATTAACAGCTACTGTGTCTTAGCTGTTGTTGGAGATACAGCAGGGTACTTTCTGTCCTCATAAGGCATTATGAGATACACACATGCACGTGCATGCGTGCACACACACAAAGTACAGATTACCCCTCCTGCTCTGTTCACGATGTAGCAATGATAATCTCATAGAGCAAGATTTTCTATTTTGATTTTATATACTGTATTATTCTATCCACATTCACTGGATATGAGCAATCATGCGCTCTGATTGGCTACCCTACTACTAGGATATCAGCTCATATACCGTGAGTAGAGAAAAACAAAATGGTGGCGCACATCAGGTCAGATATATCACTTTGTTATCAAGTATTTAAAAGAAACAGAAATAGCTAAAAGAATATAGTGCCCCCCCCAGCTCCTGTTCCACCTTCCAGCCCAGTTGGTGGCAGCAATGCACCTTTAAATTGGTTTGCCAACTGCCAAAAAACCCTAAAGAAGAAGAAAAAGAAGCAGAAGAAAACCCCCAAAATACAAAAAAAGAACAAAATATGGAATAAAAGTATTTGATGGTAAGAACGTATTTTTTTATTTTTCAAGAATTATTATCATAGCATTTTTTTTACAAATTGCTACAGTCATTTCACTAGTTTGTTTACATTCTAAGCAGAAATTATTTTGTCAGATGTTTTGTATAAAATTTTTATTTATTGAATTTGCAAAAAATAAAAATAAAAATGCTCTGTTTCTCAAAATCCAGCGAATATGGATAGAATAAAACAGTTATTCCACTCAATCTCGTTGTACCTGGTTTATAACCAACTTGGTGTTATGCACCTCATTGGCTATCAGCTCATATACAACTCAATTTCGTGGAATAACTGTTAAATATTACTTAATTTTAAATATCATATTTCATCTCAGGCGGCACGGTGGTGTAGTGGTTAGCGCTGTCGCCTCACAGCAAGAAGGTCCTGGGTTCGAGCCCCGGGGCTGGCGAGGGCCTTTCTGTGCGGAGTTTGCATGTTCTCCCCGTGTCCGCGTGGGTTTCCTCCGGGTGCTCCGGTTTCCCCCACAGTCCAAAGACATGCAGGTTAGGTTAACTGGTGACTCTAAATTGACCGTAGGTGTGAATGTGAGTGTGAATGGTTGTCTGTGTCTATGTGTCAGCCCTGTGATGACCTGGCGACTTGTCCAGGGTGTACCCCGCCTTTCGCCCGTAGTCAGCTGGGATAGGCTCCAGCTTGCCTGCGACCCTGTAGAAGGATAAAGCGGCTAGAGATAATGTGATGTGTGATGTGTGATATTTCATCTCAATTTCTTAGAAATACACGAAATACATATTCACAGAAACAGGAACCTGAAAAAATAAAACAGACACATTTGAACACAGTTATATTTTATTTGGGCGGCATGGTGGTGTAGTGGTTAGTGCTGTCGCCTCACAGCAAGAAGGTCCTGGGTTCGAGCCCCGGGGCCGGCGAGGGCCTTTCTGTGTGGAGTTTGCATGTTCTCCCCGTGTCCGTGTGGGTTTCCTCCGGGTGCTCCGGTTTCCCCCACAGTCCAAAGACATGCAGGTTAGGTTAACTGGTGACTCTAAATTGACCATAGGTGTGAGTGTGAATGGTTGTCTGTGTCTATGTGTCAGCCCTGTGATGACCTGGCGACTTGTCCAGGGTGTACCCCGCCTTTCGCCCGTAGTCAGCTGGGATAGGCTCCAGCTTGCCTGCGACCCTGTAGAAGGATAAAGCGGCTAGAGATAATGAGATGAGATGAGATATTTTATTTGATTTCATATACATTGTGAGGCAAACTTTTTTTAACACCCAATGTTTGTTTATTGAATTGAGAAACATTACAATCTAGGAATCTACAATTGGAAAAGAAAAGGCCAAAATCTATGTCATGGTAATTAGGCACTTGTATCATGTCTTATATTTATATTTTAAAGTTAATACTGTACTGTTTATGAGTATTTTATCTGTAGGCTGAATGAGTTTACCCATCATGTGCCTGACTTAAATAAAGAACTCAGATCAACCACAAGTTCCACAGAGTCTATAAAGATCTAAGTTTTCTTTTTTAACTGCTATTCTGTCATTTTTGTTTGGCAATAATAGTGATTAAACTGTAACAAAACATAAAAACACTAGCTGTTCAAAAGCTTTTTATTGGCGATTTCAATGAAATGTACATACACTGAGCCCAGTCCAAATGCCAGGATCAGACTACACAATATTCATTGGCAATCATGTTGTTATCGTTGTTCGTCCATCAATTGGTGATTGTTCATCAATAATGGCCAGGACATCATTTCACTGGTTGTTGGTTGAATGTGTTCGTAGGTGGCTGATGAAGCTGATATGGACACGGAAATGTCTGCCGCAGTTTGTACACTTTGGGCCAGAAGGTGGCCGGGCAGAGGAGCTAATTGCTCTTGCTTTCTGCGCTGCCCATTCACTTTCAGCCAAGGCTCTGTGATCAGGCTGTGCCATGATGGTCAATCTAGGACATGGTCTTCCCAGGTGTTGACAGGAATTTCAAGGCTTTTCAGGGTGGCCTTGAGGTTGGCTTTGAAGTGGAGCTTGGGATGTCCAACTTGACAATTGCCATCTGCTAGCTCACCATATAAAAGCACCTTGGGGATGCACTGATCATTCATGCACAGGAAGTGTCCAGCCAATCTTTCCTGTGCCTTCTTAAGGAGGGTGTGTATACTGGGCATGGTGGCATGGGTGAGGATCTCTGTGTCAGGGATGTGATCTTCCCATCTAATTTTTATCAGCCTGCGGAAACAGGTTCTACGGAAATGGTTAAAGCTGTTGGGTGTGTCTGCTGTATACAGTCCAGGCTTCGCAGGTGTAAAGGAGTGCAGTGATGACTATGGCCTGGCGGGCCTTGAGCTTGGTACTGAGGCTAATACCCCTTTGCTCCCAAACATTTGATCGGAGCCTCCTGAAGGCACAATGGCCATCATAGTGCCATATATTCTTGCCATGTCTTGGTCGGGAGATCAGCAACGCTGCAAGTTTGACCCCGACCAATCATTGTTCATGTCCTTGCCATCATCAGAGAAGAGAGTCAAGAAATAGTTAATCATGGCTACAGAAGGAATGTAAAGGAACACATCATAGGAGTTGTCTACGCGAGAAAATACAAAAAAAAATCTGATATGCTAGATTTTTCTTCAGGGTTTTGTGGGACATTCCAAACACCACATTACTGTTCTTCGATTATGTCACACTACAAGACACATTCATCTTTCCTGACGTTCATATTCACAGGAAATCGTGTCAAAATTGGGCTGAATTTGTGTGGCCTGATCCCGGCGTAACTTTTCCTACAAATCCTACACAAAAATTGTTCTGAATTTTTAAGCAGGATACCATGTTGCCTCATGGCATATGTTTTCATGCGCAAATATAGTAGAGTACTTATTTACTAAGTACTTATTTAGAAAGCTAGTTATTCCTTTGTTGAGCTCACACTGAATGTTGATTGAAGCCATGGGCCAATCACAGCATATTCTCTTGCATGGTAGAAACAGTTTTTGAAATAAGTATAGATTCTCAATATTGTTGCTTTTGAAATATATTCTTCATAAATATACTTTATGTAAAATTATTGTATGATTATTTGTATAGGAAAAGTGTAGCCAAAGCTATACCCAGTTTCTAAAGTTAACACCCAGTGGACACACAAGGTTGGATAAGCATTTAGCTGAAATTATGCCATAGGTATGATGATTTTTTTACAATATTGGCTGTGTTAGGTATTTGGCGTTAAATAGATAAATTTAGCTACATTTTGGAACTCCACTGCGAACTCCACAATGAATTTTTAGACATTTGTGTTTATTGAAACAATCTGTGTCTATATATAAAACAGCTACTTTAATATACTGTATGTGCAACTAAATCCCTGGTAGGTGGGCATAATTTTGGACACATCTAAATAATGTGTTGACGATCAGAATCAGCAAATTTGCTTGACCTATGATCTATGAGTTGCAGCATATAATGAGTTGCAATGCATCCATCCATCCATCCATCCATTATCTGTAGCCGCTTATCCTGTTCTACAGGGTTGCAGGCAAGCTGGAGCCTATCCCAGCTGACTATGGGTGAGAGGTGGGGTACACCCTGGACAAGTCGCCAGGTTATCGCAGATAATGAGTTGCAGCATTTTTTTAATGGAAAGTTGAGCCAAATAGCCAAAGGTGTGTTTAAGAGATATTTATAAGACATAAATGACCTTTCTAGATTGCTTATCAGAGATGAAGTAGTTACATCTGGTGCATTTTAGTGCTTCTGGATTAATACAAAAAATGTTTTTCCACCTACACATTCACCTTGCCTCTACATAAAGATCACAAAAATCATCATCACCATCATCATGAAAAAAAGATCACCGTCATCATGAAAACAAGGCATCTTCCAAATTCGACCATAATTTGAGCAGCAGAAGAAGATGTATTCCAAAGGTTTTGCCAGCTGAGTTCTTCGCTGGGTAACTTTCAACTTTCAATCTAAATCCACGTGCTATAAATATTAAAACTGGCCTTTTAATTGAAGCAGATGACGAGGATTAAACAAATGCTGTCATTTAAATGTTCAGATATGTTCAGTGGTATAGTTACAGTGCCTTGCAAAAGTATTCATACCCCTTGAACTTTTTCACATTTTTCCACCTTACAACCATGAACTTAAAAGTTTTTTATTGAGATTTTATGTGATAGACCAACACAGAGTAGCACATAATTGTGAAGTGAAACAAAAATGATAAATGGTCTTCAAAATTTTAAACAAATAAAAATCTGAAAAATGTGGTGTGCATTAGTATTCAACCCCCTGTACTCTGATACCTCTAAATACAATCCAGTGCAATCAATTGCCTTCAGAAGTTATCTAATTAGTTAATAGAGTCCTAGTGTGTGTAATTTACTCTCAGCATAAATACACTTGTTCTGTGAAGGCCTCAGTGGTTTGTTAGAGAACACTGAAGAACAAACAGCATCATGAAGACCAAAGAACTCACCAGACAGGTCAGGGATAAAGTTCTGGAGAAGTTTAAAGCAGGGTTAGGTTATAAAAAAAATATCCCAAGCTCTGAACATCTCAAGAAGCACTGTTCAATCCATCGTTCAAAAATGGAAAAAGTATGGCACAACTGCAAACCTACCACGACATGGCCGTCCACCTAAACTGACAGAGCGAGCAAGGAGAGCACTGGTCAGAGAAGCAGCCAAGAGGCCCATGATCACTCTGGAGGAGCTGCAGAAATCCACAGCTCAGGTGGGAGAATCTGTGCACAGGACAACTATAAGTCATACACTCCACAAATCTGGCCTTTTTGGAAGAATGGCAAGAAGAAAGCCATTGTTGAAAGACAGGCATAAGAAATGTAGGGGACACAGCAAACATGTGGAAGATGGTGCTTTGGTCAGATGAGACCAAAGTTGAAATTTTTGGCCTAAATGCAAAGCGCTATGTGTGGTGGAAAACTAACACTGCTCATCACCCTGCACACACCATCCCCACTGTGAAACATGGTGGTGGCAGCATCATGCTATGGGGATGCTTTTCTTCAGCAGGGACAGGGAAGCTGGTCAAAGTTGATGGGAAGATGGATGGAGCTAAATACAGGGCAATCCTGGAAGAAAACCTGTTGGAGGCTGCAAAAGACTTGAGACTGGGAAGGAGATTCACCTTCCAGCAAGACAATGACCCTAAACATACAGCCAGAGCTACAATGGAATGGTTTAGATCAAAGAATATTCATGTGTTAGAATGACCCAGTCATGGTCCAGACCTAAATCCCATTGAGCATCTGTGGCAAGACTTGAAAATTGCTGTTCACAGACACTCTCCATCCAATCCGGCTGAGCTTGAGCTATTTTGCAAAGAAGAATGGGCAAAAATTTCAGTGTCTAGATGTGCAAAGCTGGTAGAGACATACCACAAAAGACTTGCAGCTGTAATTGCAGCAAAAGGTGGCTCTACAAAGTATTGACACAGGGGGGCTGAATACTAATGCACATCACATTTTTCAGATTTTTGTTTAAAATTTTGAAGACCATTTATCATTTTTGTTTCACTTCACAATTATGTGCTACTCTGTGTTGGTCTATCACATAAAATCTCAATAAAAAAACTTTTAAGTTCGTGGTTGTAAGGTGGAAAAATGTGAAAAAGTTCAAGGGGTATGAATACTTTTGCAAGGCACTGTAGGCTGCCACTGCTAAATTCAAAGTGAAAATGCAGTTAGTTCCCCAGGTGTTTCTCTGCAGTTCGTATAAACTTCATCATGGATTAGTGTACGGAGGCTGATCCTCAGCTGACACCTGGTCTACATCACTCCACTGAAGCCCTTTCCAAGTGGAACCTGTTCACTTATGTCTGGTCCTGTGCCACTCATATGGTTAACTGGGTAATACAGAGAGGGTGGTACCTTATACAAAGCCCACACACACACACACACACACACACACACACACACACACACAATGGAGGTTTCACACATGATGGTGGGATGGAGAGGGGCTTTTACTGCTGCGGTAAATCATTATCCACAGGACTGTAACAACACACCGTAAAAACACACTCTGGAACCCCTATCGCATGTGTGTGTGTGTGAGAGAGCGAGGGATCAGATATGGTTAGGCTTGACTGGGTAAAGAATGCATGACTGCGGTGATTTGCCCCTCGTTAGGGTGGCTAAAGAGCCAATAAAGCAGAACTACTCTCTCTCTCTCTCTCTCTCTCTCTCTCTCTCTCTCTCTCTCTCGCTCACTCGCTCTCTCAGAAGGCCACTGAGAAAATTAAAGTACTTGCTTATAACAATATGTCAGCGTTAGTTTACAAAACCAACCTAATTTGCCCAAACAACAAGTTAATGGAGGCTAGAAAGACATAAACCACATAACTTGCAGCCTTTCGATGTGCTAAATGTTCACAAAAACAATATGCTTGCTATTATGCAACAAAATTATGTGCTCCAAAATTGAGGCTTTTTTGTTTAATTTCTGAAACAGGTCCTTTAGCATTCATGACTTAAAACCATTAAATTGAGGAAAGCCAAATTTGATGGAACTAGAAGAGTCTCATTATTATGAATGTTCCCTGTGGTTACAATTAACTGTAAAGTTAACCTCAAGGGTACATCAGGAGGTCTGCAGTTACATTCCCTACTCTTGTAGCTACATTTATTAAATAAATCTTTCACTCGAGTTACTAAAATATGCTATAAAAGGAAGGAATAATAACCTGGAAAGTGAACATGTCCTTGTCTATCTTCCCATCTTTGTTGTCTAAGTCAGGGGCTCTCAAACCTGCTGCAGCAAGGGACCCCTTTAACTGTAAAATACGTAGATTTCACGGAGCCCCATAATCCAACTTTCTTCTTCAAAGATCAGGCTTGGTATATAAATGTGTACAATAATATTTTTGCTAAATAGTTATTGCAGCCAGAAAACTTTTTATTCGTGTAATTTCTGCCGACAGAACACATTAGGTCCAAGCTCCCACAGTTTAAAAGGCGACTTGTTTTTCGGTTACTAAGATTTGGAATAAACATGATCAATTTAAGTGACCAGTCAAATAGGCTAATAATTATAAGAACTTGATAATATATCTAATAACTATGATAATACAAGTAATTGATGGTGAAAAAAACCCCCCCAAAAAACCCACAAAAACCCCATGGCTATGCATCCTGGACATTGAGAACCAGTGGTTTTCGTTGTCTAAGCTGCATAAGTTAGAAAAGTCTAATTTATTTTATTTTTAGTCCGCTTGTACATCCATATCTCAGACATTTTATTAAATGTACGCGCAAGAATGATGTTGCATAAAGTCATTAGAAAAGCCAAATATTAGTAAAAACACAAGTCTAGCCCTAACCTTTAGTTTTAATAAATATTAATATAAAATGAATGGCTTGTAAAGATATATATATATATATATATATATATATATATATATATATATATATATATATATATATATATATATGAATTTTAGTGGTGATTTTATTTATAAAGCACATGCTAAAGTTCTCTGTTTTCATTTAGTTAGTCTTTGCTATTGATATGAAAAAGAAAAATGCCTGATAGCTGATTGGCCCTTTAAAGTGTACTGAACAAATGTCAAAAGAACATAGCAATGAAATTATGAAATTATGAAAGCATTTATTACAGTTCTCCAAGTAAGTCATACAACTGTGAGATTCCTTCTTGCCATAGTTTTCTAAACAATTTGTTGTAAAGAGCTCCAAATTCCATGTTCACGATGCCATCAGAATAGTTGAACACAAATATTTTAACTGTTTGTGGACATTAATATGAGATGGTTCACTGAGACTTGAGTGACGTCCAGGTCTGTAAATCATAGAACATTTCTGAACTGAATGTAGAGCGCATGCATTTCAGGTATATTGGGGTAATGTAATTGAAAAGCTGTTCCACTGTTAATTCAAATGAAAATTTCAACTACAGAGTTACTTTGACAGTCTGTGTGTGTATTTGCATATGTGTCTATATTTTACTATTACATTTAAACCAAGGGTTCTGGAGTTCTCTTCTCATACTGTGTGTGTGTGTGTGTGTGTGTGTGTGTGTGTGTGTGTGTGTGTGTGTGTGTGTGTGTGTGTGTGTGTAAGAAAGGAATGTAAGACTTAAATCAGCGGTCTGACCTCAGAGTCCCTTGATCTTATAGGCAGATCAACTGTAACCCTGATTGTGTGCACACATACACTCACAAAACAAACCATAAACAATCAAAAAAGCACTTTGATTTTGAATGGGGTGTGTGTGTGTGTGTGTGTGTGTGTGTGTGTGTGTGTGTGTGTGTGTGTGTGTGTGTGTGTGTGTGTGTGTGTGTGTGTGTGTGTAAATGTTAATGACTGTATTGTGTGTGAAAGTTGCTGAGAGAGAGAGAGAGAGAGAGAGAGATTGTCTTCTCCATATCTTTGGTCAGTGTCCCTCGCTACTGAGGTCACCTGACTTATTACAAGTTGATAGTGACATTAGATAGTGGTCAAGTCACTAGAAATGGTCTAATATATTTATTTTCATATTTCACATGATGTTACTGGACATGGTGATTGAATTTTCTTGAAAGAAACATTATTATGTTCATGTAAGCTCATATATATGTTCATATATGTTCATATGGTATCAGTCAAAGGTTTAGACACACCTGCTCATTCATAGGTTTTTCTGTATTTTCAATGTTTTCTACATTGTAGAACAACACTGAAGACATCAAAATTATGAAATGACATATGGAACATATATGGAATTATGTGGTAAATGAAAAAGTGTTAAAAATATGTTTTATCTTTTAGATTCTTCAAAAGTAGCCAGCGTTTACCTTGATGATGCTTTGCACGCTATTGGCATTATCTTAACCAGCTTCATGAGGTCGTCACCTGGAATGCTTTTCAATTCACAGATGCCTCGTCAAAAGTTAATTAGTGCAATTTCTTGCCTTCTTAATGTGTTAGAGATCAAACAGTAAATAGTATATAATAAAAATACAGTAAATAGCCCTATTCCACAACTGTAGTTATCCATATTATGTCAAGAACCGCTCAGCTGTAAAGAGAAACGATATCCATCATTACTTTAAGACATTAAGTGTCTTTTAATTAATAAAAACAAAGAAAAATCATTGAATTAGAAGGTCTGGTCAAACTTTTGACTGGCACTATAAAAACACTTTTTGTTTACCACATAATTCCATATATGTTCCAGATGTTATTTCATAGTTTTGATGTCTTCAGTATTGTTTTACAATGTAGAAAATAGTAAAAATACAGAAAAACCTATGAATGAGTGTGTCCAACCTTTTCACTGGTACTGTATGTATATACATACATCATCTGTGTGTGTGGGTGGGGTGGGGGTGGGGGGGTAATTACAGTTGTGCCTCATTGCGTCGGACTCTCCAGCTGAGCTGAGAGTATGCCTCGAGCCAAGCAGGCCTGATACAGATTACATTTATTAGGCTGCATTTATTTCTCTATTAGTCTGTTGCTGAGTTACTGTAGCTGGCAAAACACCACAGAAATGTCGCAGAAAAAAATTACAGACCATAATTCTGACATAAAACTGCACCAAAGCTGATTATATACACTACACAAAATACCCTAGAATCCAGAGATGGTTTTGCCCAGATAAGTCAAACTATGACCAATATATAATGAAATCCATGTTGGGTACTTTCCGATCATGGTGTTGTAAAAAAAAAAAAAAAAATCCCCAGATATGATCCAGATTTTTGCAAGAATTTCAAAACATATCTCCAGATTCTTGGGCTTTTGATACAGTGATAGCTATTGAGTTGATGGTGACCTTCATTTGAATTGAAAGTAAGAAAGAAAAATATTTCCGACATGATAAAGAATTAACATAAAAATAACGTTTGTATTTCAATGAGAAGCATAGTTTGAATATTATATCGTATAATAGATGCAGGTACATATCAATATTATTTTTCAGTGTAATTTCATTTCCTCCATAGAGCCATCATGTGTTAGGTTATTGTGTGTGTGTGTGTGTGTGTGTGTGTGTGTGTGTGTGTGTGTGTGTGTGTGTGTGTGTACACATCTACACTCTAAAAAATAATGGGGCCAGTACCGGTTCTTCAGGGCGATGCCATAGAAGAACCTTTTTCAGGGCTTCAAAGAACCTTTCATGCAACAGTTCTTTAAAGAACCATTTAAACCATTTGTTTGAGCAGTGAAGACAGATGTAAACATAGCCTATGTGCATTGACCAGCAAATGGTAAGAGAATGCCAGGCTCTGAAGAACCATTTCCAATGTGAAGAACCTTTTGTATAATGTAATGGTTCATCACAGAGTTTTGACTCTCCATGGAACCATCCAGAGATTTGAAGAACCACTGAAGCACCCTTATTTTTTAGAATCTATCTATCTATCTATCTATCTATCTATCTATCTATCTATCTATCTATCTATCTATCTATCTATCTATCTATCAGTAAGATAATAAAGAGACAGGGTGATACAGTCTTATTAGTTTTATCAATTATCAAGCTAAAATTCAAATCAAAAAGCAAAATAAATACAACTAAAGGTCACTGGTTCAGTGGAGACAGAGAGAGAGAGAGAGAGAGAGAGAGAGAGAGAGAGAGAGATATGTCCAAACATGCACCATATTCACTAGTGCGCGCTTCTGGAAGTTTTGCTAGTGGAGACTCCATGCGCGCTCCTGAAGTCCAGCAGATGCACTGCTTATAATTTAGGGATTATTATGGGGGGGGGGGGGGGGGGGTAAGAACATCACATCTCTCATACACACACACACACAAACACACACGAGAGAGAGAGAGAGAGAGAGAGAGAGAGAGAGAGAGAGATATGTCCAAACATGCACCATATTCACTAGTGCGCGCTTCTGGAAGTTTTGCTAGTGGAGACTCCATGCGCGCTCCTGAAGTCCAGCAGATGCACTGCTTATAATTTAGGGATTATTATGGGGGGGGGGTTAAGAACATCACATCTCTCATACACACACACACACAAACACACACGAGAGAGAGAGAGAGAGAGAGAGAGAGAGGTTACTCACCACCAGGACGAGTCCACGCGTGGTGTGAGGATGAGGATGAGGAGGATAAACGCGCAGTAGAGGCGCGAAGAAGCGCCGGTAGCGCGCGCGGCGGACTCACCGAGGATCCTGAGCGAGCCGTGAGCTTTACTAAAACCAAACATCGCTCAGTCTGTCCTCCAGTGCGCAACACTTTGGCACAAATAAACCTCTCGGTGTGAAAACGTTTGCGCGCTGTGGGGACGTGCTGAATGTGCGCGTTAATCACGGCTGCTCGCTGCACGCGCTCCGCTCTTCACTCTCTGATCTGAGCGGCTCTTGCCGCGCGCCATTTAAAAGTATTCCCCAACAGCTGGCACGCGCACCACATAGACTCCGAGCCAGAGCGCTGGAGGAAGTGTTTCTCTCTGTCTCTCTCTCTCTCTCTGTGGGGTTTTTTCCTCCCACCTCCTTTTTTGAAATCGTTATAAAGGTCTCAGTGGAGCCCAGGACGCGTGTGCAGACAGCGCGCGCTCTCTTCCCATCCTCCGGCCAAGTGCGTGTCCGTTCCGCCGAGGTGTGATGGCGTTCCTGCAGTCGTGAATCAACAGCTGGCGAGAACCTTCCGCTCTGCCATCAGTAATGTATCTCTTATCCCCTACTCTCTCTCTCTCTCTCTCTCAGTGATACTGGAGCACTGAGCTGTGTGGGTGGGAGGTGTGTGTGTGTGTGTAGGGTGGGGTGTAGGAATGCCGGCAGACCGCGGTCTCTGTCATTGGATAGAGTTTAGGAGGTCTAAGCGCTCGGGATGCTCCGGTTCTCTTGGGATGATGAAATACATCCGAAGTTCACCTGCCGACCAGAATCTATAGAAGAAGAAGAAACCTTTATTCGTCACATGCACACTTCAAGCACCTCTGCATTTAACCCATCTGAAGCAGTGAACACACGCCACACACACCCAGAGCAGTGGAGAGCGCCTGGGGAGCAGTCAGGGGTTCGGTACCTTGCTCAAGGGCACCTCAGCCCAAGGCCGCCCCACATCAACTTAACCTGCATGTCTTTGGACCGTGGGGGAAACCGGAGCACCCGGAGGAAACCCATGCAGACACGGGGAGAACATGCAAACTCCACACAGAAAGGCCCTCGCCAGCTGCTGGGTTCGAACCCGGAACCTTCTTGCTGTGAGGTGACCGTGCTAACCACTATACCACCACGCCGCCGTAAGAACTTAAATAAATTATTTAATAAATAAAGTGAAAGTAAAAGTTTGTTTGAAGTCCTGTAAATCCACATCACTACAATCATCACCATCACCATCAGGAACAATAAAACCAGTCCAATTATTCACATTTTGTAGTACAGTGGTTAGCACTGTTGCCTCACAGCAAGCAGGTTCTGGGTCCTAAGCTTGCAGCCGATTGGGGGCTTTCTGTGTGGAGTTTGCATGTTCTCGTCGTGCCTGTGTGGGTTTCCTCCAGGTGCTCTGGTTTCCTCCCACAGTCCAAATATATATAAATTAGGTCGACTGGCTACTCTAAATTACCCATAAGTGTGAATTTGAGTGTGAATGGCTGTCTGTTTCTTTGTGTTAGCCTGGCGATAGATTTGTGACCAGCCCTGTGATGACCTGGCGACTTGTCCAGGGTGTACCCCGCCTTTCGCCCGTAGTCAGCTGGGATAGGCTCCAGCTTGCCTGCGGCCCTGTAGAACAGGATAAAGCGGCTAGAGATAATGAGATGAGATGAGATTTGTGACCTATGACCAGGGTGTACCCACTTCTCGCCCAATGTCAGCTGCGATTTGCTCCAGCTCACCAAGGACCCACAATGGATAAGTGACATAGAAAATGAATTGATTTTATCGTGTTAACCTAAAGCACATGCTTCCAACCCTTGTCCTGGAGTATCCTCTTTCCTGTACATTAAATAATGTTAAAATAATATTATTATTATATATTATTGAGACACGTCATTATTGATATGTGCTCCAGTAAAGAGTTTGTTGTACAGATAGAGAAGTGCACAAGTGACATCATTCCTAAACAGACTTTGGTTCAAATGCTTTCCAACTGATTGTGTCCTGCAACAGGAGCATCAGCTGGATGACTGTTAATGTTTTTTGCTGGATATCAGCAAATGGGAAGGAAAAAAGAGCCAAAAAATTAAGAATTTTTGGTTTGTTCCTTTGTAGAAACTCTTAAACCTTCTCTATAGAACCCTACAACAGACTGTTTCCCTGTCTGAGAGCATTTTAAGTGGAACATTGTGGAACATTGTAACTTCTCTTCTCATTATCTCTAGCCACTTTATCCTTCTACAGGGTCGCAGGCACGGGCGCAGATAGAAGGTGGGACGGGGGGGATTCGTCCCACCCAGATTTAAATTCACCTCGTTCGGTCCCCCCCACTTATAGGGAGGAAAAAACGTCTATGCTGTCTTTCTTTGCATAAGGCAAACCTCACGGAAAAATCAAAAGACTAATTACCATTCGGTTTATTGAGGTGCACAGCAGTACATACATAGTTGCAACAACTCACATAAAACAAAACAAAGACTGATATTCGTTTGGTTGAGCTGCGCAGACTGCACAGGTTGCGAGCTCGAGCTTGGTTGCTATGGTTACCCACAACAAGTTTGACAGGCATATCGGGGACAGCTCCTAGTTCTGGACCCCAACACGGCATGATGAAGGGTGCCAAACTGAAAAGGCAGAAAACGATTGCATCGTTTTTTCAAAAAACAACGACTGTAAGTAAACTGTGCCTTACTTTATCATATCACCTTGCAAGTTTTTGATAGTCTGTTCAAAGTAATGTCGTAGTGAAAGTAAAATCATACGGAGTAGAGATGCCTTTCTGGTAGCCTCCTTCTTTCAGTGGTAGCCTGTAGATACAGTGCTCAGAAGGCAGTTTTAATGTTTAATCTGGCGTTCCCTGCCATAATTTCAGCGAGCATATTGTTTCATAAGGAAACTTTGCGAAGAGTTGTTGACTGACTGCTGCTCACGCAACACACAGGCATAGTTAGAAAGTCAGGATGCACTGGTTTACACTTTACACACACGCAGCCCAGCCTCTCGCTATGTTTAACAGTTGGAACTTAGCGGTTTTAAAACTAGTTTTCCTAGGAACTAGTTGTGTGAGGAACTAGTGTTCCTCGCACAACACATGTTGGGGGTGGGGTTGGGGTTGGTTTGCTGGCAGCTTTGTCTCCCCCAGTTCAAAAAACGTATCTGCGCCCCTGGTCACAGGCAAGCTGGAGCCTATCCCAGCTGACTACAAGCGAAAGGCGGGGTACACCCTGGACAAGTCGCCAGGTCATCACAGGGCTGACACATAGACACAGACAACCATTCACACCTACGGTCAATTTTAGAGTCACCAGTTAACCTAACCTGCATGTCTTTGGACTGTGGGGGAAACTGGAGCACCCGGAGGAAACCCACGCAGTCACGGGGAGAACATGCAAACTCCACACAGAAAGGCCCTCGCCGGCCACGGGGCTCGAACCCGGACCTTCTTGCTGTGAGGCGACAGCGCTAACCACTACACCACCGTGCCGCCCACATTGTAACTTATTAGATAGAATGCATTAATATAAACCTATCATTCATGTTATAGCTGAACTACCTGCGCTGTTATGCAAAAAATAATACACATCTTCTGAGCAATTAGAGTCGAGCATCAGAATACCACACTGGTTTAACTCATTATAGTTATATACTCATTTAAACATGAGTTTAACCAAAGCACATAAAAAACAAGTATTAATAATATTAACTTGAATATAAGAACAACAACAATTGCTACTAAGTTATGTCTGGGTTCGTGCTCTAACTGATAATCACATCATCAGTTTTTCTCTGGCTAATCAGACACAAGGTATACCACCACTCTTGCTGGAGCAAATGGGGATTAAGCGCCTTGCTCAAGGGCCACCAACCTTTTAGTCCCAAAGCTGTTTCTCTAACCATTTGGCCATAGCTTCCCCCATACTACTACTAAATAATAATAACACTACTACTACTACTAAATAATAATAATAATAATAATAATAATAATAATAATAATAAATCTGCACTTTAGTAAGTGTAACTGTTTTGGGTTCTGTGGGTGGAACGTTCAGAAATATTAAGCTCTGATGGCAGCAAATAAATATGGCTGTTCTTTCTGGATGTAATGTTTGAATAGCTGGTTATTAATCATGTGGATTGAACACTGGACAGTGGTATGTTGGAATTACTGTGAACACCCCAAAGTTTTACTTAATTCCTCTTATACTACAGCAACTTGTCAACATTTGTGTTTTTTTTTATTTATTATGCATGACACATTATGCTTTTTAACTGCCTATAATTACATTGAATGATGTGAAAAGCCACGATCCAACTTATTACCAAGTAGTTACACTATTACTCAGTTACACACAGTCACTCTGGGTTTTTTTCCCTTTGTTTCATGTTATTGCTAAACCAGAAAGCACAGACTCCTCTATCCTGAAGACTCTTTCAAGGTGAAAAAAAAAGCACTGACACTGGAGTCTCATTCCATACATGCCAAATAAACATACAGAAGACAACATACAGAAAACCTGACCATATCAAAGATATGTTTTTCATTGTTAAATAACTACACATTTTTAAACTTGTTTATTATTGGGTTTAAATTATTTGGCACAACGTCTATACATGTTCCTGTGAATGAGTTTTTACTATAGTAACAATAAGGTATTAGAACAAGTGTATTAATATAAAACTAACATTTGAATTACAACTGACACTGTTGTCAGCACGGGCGCAGATAGAGGGGGGGACGGGGGGGATTCGTCCCACCCAGATTTAAATTCACCTTGTTCGTTCCCCCCCACTTATAGGGAGGAAAAAACGTCTATGCTGTCTTTCTTTGCATAAGGCAAACCTCACGGAAAAATCAAAAGACTAATTACCATTCGGTTTATTGAGGTGCACAGCATTACATACATAGTTGCAACTGCGCAGACTGCACAGGTTGCGAGCTCGAGCTTGGTTGCTATGGTTACCCACAACAAGTTTGACAGGCATATCGGGGACAGCTCCTCCTAGTTCAGGACCCCAACACGGCATGATGAAGGGTGCCAAAAGGCAGAAAAAGATTGCATCGTTTTTTCAAAAAAACAACGACTGTAAGCAAACTGTGCCTTACTTTATCATATCACCTTGCAATTTTTTGATAGTCTGTTCAAAGTAATGTCGTAGTGAAAGTAAAATCGTACGGAGTAGAGATGCTTTTCTGGTAGCCTCCTTCTTTTGGTGGTAGCCTGTAGATACAGTGCTCAGAAGGCAGTTTTAAGGTTTAATCTGGCGTTCCCTGCCATAATTTCAGCGAGCATATTGTTTCATAAGGAAACTTTGCGAAGAGTTGTTGACTGACTGCCGCTCACGCAACACACAGGCATAGTTAGAAAGTCAGGATGCACTGGTTTACACTTTATACACACACACACGTAGCCCAGCCTCTCGCTATGTTTAACAGTTGGAACTTAGCGGTTTTAAAACTAGTTTTGCAGTTTTGCAATTTCTGTGCATGATGATAATGTGTAAACTTTGGATTTCCACAGGCTATGTTAAAATGTGATCATTGTCCTGGCCTGCAGGTAGTTCCTGGTGATGGCAGTGAGGGAGGTGAAATAACATGTATACACACTACCGTTCAAAAGTTTGGGGTCACCCAGACAATTTTGTGTTTTCCATGAAAAGTCACACTTTTATTTACCACCATAAGTTGTAAAATGAATAGAAAATACAGTCAAGACATTTTTCTGGCCATTTTGAACATTTAATCGACCCCACAAATGTGATGCTCCAGAAACTCAATCTGCTCAAAGGAAGGTCAGTTTTATAGCTTCTCTAAAGAGCTCAACTGTTTTCAGCTGTGCTAACATGATTGTACAAGGGTTTTCTAATCATCCATTAGCCTTCTGAGGCAATGAGCAAACACATTCACTGTAAACCCGAATAAGTTGAGTTTACTTAAAAAAATTGAGGAAAGTGGTTGCCTTAAAAAAAATAAGTAATTATTAATGATTGAATTGAGTAACTTAAACTTACAATCTTCTGGTAAGTTTAAGGTACTCAATTCAATCATTAATAATTACTTTTTTTTTTTAAGGCAACCACTTTCCTCAATTTTTTTAAGTAAACTCAACTTATTCGGGTTTACAGTGTTGTACCATTAGAACACTGGAGTGATAGTTGCTGGAAATGGGCCTCTATACACCTATGGAGATATTGCACCAAAAACCAGACATTTGCAGCTAGAATAGTCATTTACCACATTAGCAATGTATAGAGTGTATTTCTGATTAGTTTAAAGTGATCTTCATTGAAAAGAACTGTGCTTTTCTTTCAAAAATAAGGACATTTCAAAGTGACCCCAAACTTTTGAACGGTAATGTGTGTATATATATATATATATATATATATATACACACACACACACACACACACACACACACACACACACATATATATATATATATATATATATATATATATATATATATATATATATATATATATATATATATATACACACACAAAATGGAATCATTTGCTGACAGCTCAGTCCCCCCCAGTTCAAAAAATCCTATCTGCGCCCCTGGTTGTCAGAGATGCTGTTATGGAAAACTAATCAACACCTTCTGATCAATCAGATTCAAGAATTCAACAATGCTGCTGGGATATAAGCCTTTCCATGGCAGGGACTCCACTTCCAAAAAGGTTCCCTATTGGACATGTTCACTGTATAGGTTGTCGTTATTTGGGACACAACCCAACTTGTCAAAAATGCTCTCCTGTGTTGTTCCATTTGCAAATAAAGAAAGCTCTCAAGTTATGTAAAGACTTACAAAATAGTCCAAACCTCTACTGGAATTAAATAATGTGTGTTTAATTTTTTTTTTTACATTTTATACTCTGTGTTTTTATAATTTTATTGCTATATTTTATTATACTGCTGCCCTGAATGTAAGCACTTGCCTGAGAAAAAGACTTCTGATCGTCTTCAACTTCACAAAGAGTGTGACACAATCTTAAAAACTTTCTGTAGACTTGGTGATAGACGTCAAAGCAAAGCCACATGCTGAATAAAGATGCTATGCAAGCTAATTTGGCACCAGCTCTCATGCTGTGCTCTCAGCCATTTCAAATTAGAACATAAACTGACCTCAGAACGTGGACACAATGTTCATAGTACAAGAAAGGAACCTTGAGAGGAACTGAGACTAAAAAGAGGGAAGTCACTCTCAGATTGGTTGTCCATTGTCAGTCAGATTTAAACTCCTGTGGCATGTTTCTGTATAAATCATAAGGTCACGGTAACATCATGTTTCCAAACTACATTTAGCCTGCTGCTATTCACACCATTCAGACATAACAGTGAATTACAATGCAATGCCTCTGAATGGTGGGTTGTCTACTGAATTGGAATAAACTTGACACCTTGTACGTGAGCTAGAGCATCAGAGGCAGCTGCTTTAGAATATTGTGGCTTAATTGTTATGGTATGCCAGTGAAAGTGCCTATGCCACAATAAAGTATCAAGCGATGTACTAAAATAGGAGCTGAGGTGTTCTGAAGACTAATAAAAGTGACAACAAAGCTGAAAGCAAAATCTGAAGACAGTAACTCTATAACAAAAACATTTGTCATGTCAGACTGCTTAATTCTCTTCATGACATCATTGTCATGTCCTGCTGGCTGTCAGCAGTTTTTTTAAAGACTGATTAATAACTCAAGGTGACCATTATGGACCGAAGCACCTGGGAGCAGTGGAACAGGCTTCTGTGAGCTCATCGTCTATTTCTGTATGTAGAAAGAGTAAAGCCTTAACTGTTCAGTGTCATTGGGTTTGGATCTGATTCAGGAATGGGGACGCTACTGGAATGACGTCCTCGCTCCTGCTCCGCCAGGAAAAAAAATCACTCAGATATTTAATTCTTTGAAATATCCACTTATGAAATCATTACTGTGAGTTGAACGTCATGTCATTATTACTGCTGATGTTCAAATTTATGGCCATGGAAAACAATGACGATATGAGAAATACTTTTTGCGCTGTGTCACTGTAAATAATTGGTTCAAAAGGGACACTGACGAGGCATTAAACCCAGCTGTCATGTGTTAGAATTTCAATACTGTGACCTACAGTAGTCTTCTTATTCAGCACTCTTCTTCAGGATTATCACTGGCTTAGCAAAGTTAAGTTAACACACAGAGACACACACACACCCAAACATACTTAGACACACAATGATGATAGACAGATACAGCCAGAAAAAAAACCCTTTCACAAGACATTTTACAGCCATTATTCGGCAATTATTATCTTATTATTTTATTTGACATTTTCCAACATCACATGCATTCCTCAAGAAAGTGCCATTTTATTTCTGATAGCATCAGTTCTAGGGTTACTGGCAGTCTTCATGACAATTAGCAAAAATGAATGCATGAAATTGTACTTTTTTCTTACTTTATCTACTGTAATTTATCTGTAATTCCTTATGTTTTGGACATAATGCCATTTATTACTAACCACATTTCCAGAAAAGTTGGGATATTTTCCAAAATGCAATAAAAACAAAAATCTGTGATTTACTAATTCACGTGAACCGTTATTTAACTGACAAAAGGTACAAAGAAAAGATTTTCAATTGTTTTCCTGACCAATTTAATTGTATTTTGTAAATGAAGTTAGAATTTGATGCCTGCAAAACACTCAAAAAAGTTGGAACAGAGGCATTATTACAATTGTATTACATCACCTTTCCTTTAATATCACTTTTTAATCATATGGGATTGAGGATTCTAATTGTTGCAGTTTTGCAATTGGAATTTTTGTCCATTCTTGCTTGATACAAGACTTCAGCTGCTCAACAGTCCATGGTCACCATTGTCTGATTCTCCTCTTCATGGTGCTCCATATATTCTCAACAGGAGACAGAGCTGGACTGGCAACAGGTCAGTCAAGCACACACACTCTGTGTCTACGAAGCCATGCTGTTGTAGCCCATGCAGAATGAGGTCTGGTATTGTCTTGCTGTAATAAGTATGGACTTCCGAGGAAGAGACGTTGCCTTGATGAATATGTCTTTATAAAATCACAGTATATCAATGGTACCTTCACACACATGCAACTCACCCATGTTGTGGGCATTGATCCCCCCCATACCATCATAGATGTTGGCTTTTGCACCGTTCTCTAATAAACTGGATGGTCATGTTCACCTTTGGCACTGATAACTTGACATCCGGTTTTCCCAAAAAACAAGCTGAAATTTGGACTCATCTGACCACAGCACACATTTCCACTGTCTTTCAGTCCATCTGAGATGAGTTCTAGCCCAGAGAAATCAGTAGCGTTTCTGCATAGAATTGATGAATGGCTTCCTCCTTGTGTAATACAGTTTCAGGTTGCATTTCTGGATGCAGCGGCATACTGTGTTAAGTGACAACATTTTTCTGAAGTACTCCCGAGCCCATATGGCTATATTTGCCACTTTAGTATGATAGTTTCTCAGGCAGTGCCACCTGAGGGCATGAAGGTCATGCACATTTAATAGTGGTTTCTGACCTTGCCCTTTACACACTGAGATGTCTCAGAATTCCCTGAATCTTTTCACAATATTATTGACTGTAGATTAATGTTCTTTTTGAATTGACTCACTATTTGATCACAAAGTTTGGCACCAAGGGGTGAGCCATGACCCATTCTCCCTTGCAAAGACTGAGCCTTTGCTCCTTTTATATCCAATCACGCTACCAATTAATCTGCTTATTTCTAATTTCAATTCTTTTTATTGTGCATGACATTTTCCTATGTCTCGCAAGAACAATATGTTGTGGACGAGATGTGATCATTTTGATGTGCTGAGGGTCGCTTTTCTCCGTATTGGAACCAAATATCCTACACTCTTCAGGTAAACAGTATGGCCCTATGGAAACAGCTGAATGCAAGGAGCTTTAACTAATTAGCTATGCTATGGAACTACATCACACCAAGATGAAGATGCGCAGAAAACATTGTGAATCTGCATCGATCTCGGAGGGTTTTGAGTCACAGGGATGTAATTTGTGGTTGACATTCATGAATAGGTCCATGAAACAAAAGACAAAGATATCTTTTCTCTGTTACTATTTTTGTGCTATAGTTTCTTTCTCTGGAAGATCAAAACGTTAGGTGTATAACGCCATACTTGCTCCTGTGGAGTCGAGTCCATGCATTCTCAGGCTAAGATACGTAGCTAAGCACTAGCTAGAATGATTTAGTTATCTGTCCAGAAAAACGGCATGTCATCTAACCTTGCTCTATCTTGCAGTTGCACTCACTAGGAAGGCTTTCCTTTTCTTTTCTGCTGGCTTTTAGCTGGCCGGAGAGCAGAGTCCGCCATATTTGCCCATGCCGACTTGTTTTGGTTAAAAGTAGGTCAAACATGCCCCACAGTGGTCATGTGACATTGTTGCTCACTTGCTTTGGCAATCTCCAGAATCATAAAATGTGGGACACATTTTATCTTGGCAAAGTATTCACACAGAGGATACATGGTGTGTGCAGCAGCAAAAAATCTTGAAAATTTAACAGCAATAGAATTAGAACAGTTTGCCCAGAATTCAACTTTGTAGTCAGAACCTTTAAATAAAGGTTAAAGGAGATACGCAGAACCTTTATTTTTAAATACATTTCTGAGTGGATAGTATCTCCATCCTTGACTCTTGTATGCTGGAAAAATGGGAATAAAAAATATATTTTTGAGAGTTATAATCGACCGCAAAGTTGGCATTCAAGCTGAGCCAGCCAGCCCTGAGTGCGTGACATCACGGCAGGAACCGGTTTTAAGGCTGAAGCCTTTTACAGCTATAGACTAAAGTCATATAAATAAAAATTTATGGTGAAAGTAAGAAACTTACCAACTTACCAACTTGCTCAACTAAGACTGATTTGAATTCACTGATTGTGGGTTGAATTTCATTAAACAGGATAGGTGTTATAATTTATGCAACATCCATGTACATGCATGCATTTTCACTGATAAAACGTAAAAGGCTAATTAAATAATCAGATGAACTGAGACAATCACATTCTGAAGCAAATTAAATAATCTTATACCGGTAACTTAAATACACAATACAAGTTACATGTATTAATCTAAATGCAGGTAAACAATGAGTGTTGTTGTTTTTGTTGTTTTGTATCCAAATGAGAGTCGCGTCTTACCCGTCTGTGTTCTCGCTTCTGGAAGGCCAATCTTGTGGCTGATTGTTTTGAAACAATCTGACTTTCAGTTGTTAGTTCAGTTCTCCGTTCATTCACTTCTTCCATGTAAGGGTGAGATGGCAGCAATATCCAGCGGAGAAATCAGACGGCTGGTCCACTCATTCTCCATTTTCTCCATACTGTGTACTCCGCCATTACTGCTCGGCTCAGGAAATTACTAAAACCCGGGACAGGACAGGATGTCACCGGTTTTAGCAACAACCATGGGGAGGTCACTGCCTGAGCGATAATATGTCACATCCTGTCCCATCCCATCCTGGGTTTTAGCAACAACCCTCGGCTCACACTCTGGGAGAACTGGTGCAACTGAACTAACTTTCCTTTTTTAAATAAATAAATAAATACTTTCCTTTTCTTGTAGTTTTCTTTTCCTTTAATTGTTGGTACTGCACCCTCTTTCAATATGGGCTTATAGTCAACGCTTCTCAACAGATCAGAGGTCTCGTACGAGTCTTCAGTAAAATGTGCAGCGCAGAGGAGAGACCATGAACTTCTCGCAAAACGCGTCCAAATCTTTGCAGTTTGAATATTCTTGGGCCATGAATGCAACGTAAATCCACCTTCTGTCATGCCAACAACACATCTACATGGCATGGCGATAAATTAGCTCAAAATGGAAGCTTGAAGTTGCAGTTAACTCTGTGTTTTAGTATAGCGGAAATGGTGATGAGACTGATAGCCTTCCTGCGATGACATCACAGATGTCAAGGTGATTCACTCAGACCGCTACCTATATGAATCGTTTTAATCGTAAAAATTACTATATTAGATTTATTGTTAATGCTTAAAATAATTCCTAGGCCATTCTTGAGGTCTCAAGGCATTTATAAACAAAAAGTGAGGCAATGGCTCTGCGTATCTCCTTTAACGTGAATTAACAAATCACAGATTTTTGTTTTTATTATATTTTGGAAAATGTTCCAAGTTTTCTGGAAATGGGGTTCATAGATCCAAAAGGAAACTGCCATATGGTCCATCACTGAGGTTTCCCTGAACTGAATTATGTTTATCATTTGTACATATCTCAATCACAAGCAAAGGTCTAGCATTTAATGTTTTTTAAAGCCCCAGAAGTGGTTTCATTTCATTCCAGTTCCACCAAAAAGACACACTGATTCTCTAAGAGCACTTATTATTGCTTTAATTAAGAGCATGTAATATTGTAATTAAGATGTACAAGTTATAAATATGAATATGAAAACAATATATATACAGTACCAGTCACAAGTTTGGACACACCTACTCATTCATAGGTTTTTCTTTCTTTGAACTATTTTCTATATTGTAGAACAATACTGAAAACATCAAAACTATGTATGGAATTGTGTGGTGAACAAAAAATTGTTAAAAAAATATGTTTCATATTTTAGATTCTTCAAAGTAGCCAGCATTTATCTTGATGATGCTTTGCACACTGTTGGCATTATCTTAACCAGCTTCATGAGGTAGTCACCTGGAATGCTTTTCAATTAACAGGTGCCTCATCAAAAGTTAATATATGCAATTTCTTGCCTTTTTAATGGGCTTGAGATCAGAGAGTAAGTAAATAATAAAAATACAGTAAATAGCCCTATTCCACAACTGTAGTAATTCATATTATATCAAAAACCACTCAACTAAGTAAATGACAGTCCACTATTAGAATTCATTATATTTATATTATAAACTAGATTTGAAGTCATCAATTAATAATCTTTATATTATCTCATCCCATTCTCATTATCTCTAGCCGCTTTATCCTTCTACAGGGTCGCAGGCAAGCTGGAGCCTATCCCAGCTGACTACGGGCGAAAGGCGGGGTACACCCTGGACAAGTCGCCAGGTCATCACAGGGCTGACACATAGACACAGACAACCATTCACACCTATGGTCAATTTTAGAGCCACCAGTTAACCTAACCTGCATGTCTTTGGACTGTGGGGGAAACTGGAGCACCCGGAGGAAACCCACGCGGACACGGGGAGAACATGCAAACTCTACACAGAAAGGCCCTCGCCGGCCCCGGGGCTCGAACCCAGGACCTTCTTGCTGTGAGGCGACAGCGCTAACCACTACACCACCGTGCCGCCCTAATCTTTATATTATGTCAGTTGGAATTATTTTAATCTGGTTTAATACTGTATTATCCAGAGAAAACAAGCTGTCAGAAACAAAACCTCACCTGTCTCTACATTATAACAATCAATTTATGGAAAATCAACATTTGTGGCACTTTCATAAAAGCTCCCAATGGAAAATGGAGGCCAAACACATTGTCATTTACATCTGTCTGTCTGACATCTCCTGATTAATTCAGTGAGTTTTGTTTTATTGGCCAAATTTTCCATTCATGATTAAAGTTCAAACATTACAACTTAATTTGCTGTCATCTGTCCACTGTCAGTGACAGTTGGCTTATAAACTGCTGGTATGTAAACCATTTCCAAACCAAATATATCAGTCATATACAACCCCGATTCCAAAAAAGTTGGGACAAAGTACAAATTGTAAATAAAAATGGAATGCAATAATTTACAAATCTCAAAAACTGATATTGTATTCACAATAGAACATAGACAACATATCAAATGTTGAAAGTGAGACATTTTGAAATTTCATGCCAAATATTGGCTCATTTGAAATTTCATGACAGCAACACATCTCAAAAAAGTTGGGACGGGGAAATAAGAGGCTGGAAAAGTTAAAGGTACAAAAAAGGAACAGCTGGAGGACCAAATTGCAACTCATTAGGTCAATTGGCAATAGGTCATTAACATGACTGGGTATAAAAAGAGCATCTTGGAGTGGCAGCGGCTCTCAGAAGTAAAGATAGGAAGAGGATCGCCAATCCCCCTAATTCTGCGCCGACAAATAGTGGAGCAATATCAGAAAGGAGTTCGACAGTGTAAAATTGCAAAGAGTTTGAACATATCATCATCTACAGCGCATAATATCATCAAAAGATTCAGAGAATCTGGAAGAATCTCTGTGCGTAAGGGTCAAGGCCGGAAAACCATACTGGGTGCCCGTGATCTTCGGGCCCTTAGACGGCACTGCATCACATACAGGCATGCTTCTGTATTGGAAATCACAAAATGGGGTCAGGAATATTTCCAGAGAACATTATCTGTGAACACAATTCACTGTGCCATCCGCCGTTGCCAGCTAAAACTCTATAGTTCAAAGAAGAAGCCATATCTAAACACGATCCAGAAGCGCAGACGTCTTCTCTGGGCCAAGGCTCATTTAAAATGGACTGTGGCAAAGTGGAAAACTGTTCTGTGGTCAGACGAATCAAAATTTGAAGTTCTTTATGGAAATCAGGGACGCCATGTCATTCGGACTAAAGAGGAAAAGGATGACCCAAGTTGTTATCAGCGCTCAGTTCAGAAGCCTGCATCTCTGATGGTATGGGGTTGCATTAGTGCATGTGGCATGGGCAGCTTACACATCTGGAAAGACACCATCAATGCTGAAAGGTATATCCAGGTTCTAGAGCAACATATGCTCCCATCCAGATGACGTCTCTTTCAGGGAAGACCTTGCATTTTCCAACATGACAATGCCAAACCACATTACAGCATCATGGCTGCGTAGAAGAAGGGTCCGGGTACTGAACTGGCCAGCCTGCAGTCCAGATCTTTCCCCCATAGAAAACATTTGGCGCATCATAAAACGGAAGATACGACAAAAAAGACCTAAGACAGATGAGCAACTAGAATCCTACATTAGACAAGAATGGGTTAACATTCCTATCCCTAAACTTGAGCAACTTGTCTCCTCAGTCCCCAGACGTTTACAGACTGTTGTAAAGAGAAAAGGGGATGTCTCACAGTGGTAAACATGGCCTTGTCCCAACTTTTTTGAGATGTGTTGTCATGAAATTTAAAATCACCTAATCTTTCTCTTTAAATGATACATTTTCTCAGTTTAAACATTTGATATGTCATCTATGTTCTATTCTGAATAAAATATGGAATTTTGAAACTTCCACATCATTGCATTCCATTTTTATTTACAATTTGTACTTTGTCCCAACTTTTTTGGAATCAGGGTTGTATATGTTTTGCCATAATCAAAAACTTGATCAAAGCATGACATTCATTATGTGAAGAAAGCACAATTAAGTATCAAGCAAGTAACGAGGCAGACATTTGTGCATGTGAAACCTTTGGTGAAAACCTAGAAAAGTTGGAAAGTAAATAAAAACATGTCTTTGGTGTCAATTCTACATGTCTGTGGAACTGTACCAGAAGGATATATCTCTCAGTTGATGTTTTGATGATGGTGATGGAGAGTCCTGTCTAAAATGTCAGTTCAAAATTTCTCCTAGGTATTTAATTGGCTTGAGATCTGGTCACTGTGAAGGCCATAGCATATGAGTTACATCATTTTCATACTCAAACCACTCAGTGAGCTCTTATGGCCTGTGGATGGGGGCTGGAAGAGATCACTCCCATCAGGATAGAAAGGTTTCACCTGGCCAGTGGAAATAAATTACATCACATTTACTGTATGTTTAATATTTTCTAAGAGTTTTTGGAAGAATCTGTCATGAGTGATGATTAAAAAGCAGGGAGTTGTGGGTAGACTACTCAGTTCTCTAAAGAACTGTTGCTTTAGACCAAGAATAGCATCAATAAGATAAGATTATATAAAGACGAATGGGGTTAGATAGAGTAAATACATGCAGGAGTGATTTGATCACATTAGTCAATATACATCCATGTACATTATTGCTACACTCAGCTAAAAGGTCATCAACAATAAAACACCCTATAAATACCACCATGGATCATGGAAGAAGAGAACATGGAGGAGAAAGGATTTTCCCACTGCCACCCGTCTAAATTGCTACATCACACACTTGCTAATTTATTGTCTCATATTTATAGATGCTCTGAGATACTATGAGGTTTTGACATTCACACTTACTCAAGTGCTTTAGAGGCTTCTGAGAAACATTACCTGTTGGGGCACACACACACACACACACACACACACACACACACACACACACACACACACACACACACACACACACACATTCTTATACTTCTATCTTTGGAGGGACACTCATAGACATAATGAATTCCCTAGCCCCTTACCCTAACCTTAACCATCACAACTAAATGCCTAACCTTAATCCTAAACTAAACCTAAACCTAATTCAAACCTGAACACTAAAACTAAGTCTTAATCCTCAGACAGCCCTTTGAAGAAGTGAGGACCAGCTGAAATGTCCTCACATCCCAAAAATGTCCTCACTCTGTTGGTTAAAAAAAAAGAAAAAGAAACGAAAAAAGTATTCCAGTCTTTAGTATGTAGCAAGTACAAGTATACACAGAGAGAGACAGAGAGAGAGAGAGAGAGAGAGAGAGGGAAATATTACACAAATAGACTTGTATCATTGATTATAGAGTTATCGTTGTTAGCTGTTTGTTAATCTTGAGAGAAACTCTCCTGCTGAGATTCACACAGTCCAGCTGTGACCAAATGAACAGACAGTGCTTTCTTTGCTGTGTGTGTGTGTGTGTGTGTGTGTGTGTGTGTGTGTGTGTGTGTGTGTGTGTGTGTGTGTGTGTGTGTGTCGTGCACATGCTCCAGACCATGTAAAAAGAAAGAAAACAGAAAAAGAAGAAGAAGCCTTTATTTATCACATATACACTCAAGTACAGACTTAAACACACAGTGAAATTTCTCCTCTGCATTTAACCCTCTGAAGCAGTGAACACACACAAGTGAGTAGTGAGCACACACATCCCCAGAATAGTGGGCAGCTATGCTACAGCGCCCAGGGAGCAGTTGGGGTTATGTGCCTTGCTCAAAGGCACTTCAGGCCATAGTTGCCCCATGTTAACCTAACCGCATGTCTTTGGATTGTGGGGGAAACCAGAGCACCCAGAGGAAACCCACGCAGACATGGGGAGAACATGCAAACTCCACATAGAAAGGCCCCTGTCAGCCACTGGGCTGGAACCCAGAACCTTCTTGCTGTGAGGCAACAGTGCTAACCACTACAGCACCGTGCCGCCCAGGAAATACTACTACTACTAATAATAGACTAGAAAATAGTCTTTGAGACCCAATACAAAGCTCCGAATCTCATTATTTGTTACTGAAGACCAATATCACCACTAGGGGGGGCTTCAAATGCTCTTGGACTTTAATGCAAGGTTTTGCAAAGCATTATACCATATAACACACAAACTGTCTACTTTGTAGTGACCTACATAACAATTTCTAATTCTCATTAGAACTGACCATATGACCTGACACTCTGTGCTGCTGCAGAAAGGACATGTCATAGTGAAGACATTTTCACTGTTTTCAATTCATCTCATCTCATTATCTCTAGCCGCTTTATCCTATTCTACAGGGTCGCAGGCAAGCTGGAGCCTATCCCAGCTGACTATGGGCAAAAGGCGGGGTACACCCTGGACAAGTCGCCAGGTCATCACAGGGCTGATACATAGACACAGACAACCATTCACACTCACATTCACACCTACGGTCAAATTAGAGTCACCAGTTAACCTAACCTGCATGTCTTTGGACTGTGGGGGAAACCGGAGCACCCGGAGGAAACCCACGCGGACACGGGGAGAACATGCAAACTCCGCACAGAAAGGCCCTCGTCGGCCACAGGGCTCGAACCCAGACCTTCTTGCTGTGAGGTGACAGCGCTAACCACTACACCACCATGCCACCCCTGTTTTCAATTATATGTAATAAATAGCATTATCTGCTACATTAGCTTTACCACAGTATGCTGAATATATTTGAATTTAGCGTGAATATCAAATTATTTTAAAGGTCTGCTTCTAACAATCTATCAAGAAACACCTGTCAGGCACGTCTTCCAATATTATTTGATCACTTGAAAAAAAATAGGTAGGTTCAAACAAAACATGCCATGTTCTATTATGATCTATCATCTCATATTCATGTTTTGATATCAAAATCAAATGTCTTAGTGTATAGCCAAAAAATAAAAAAGAATTGGCCTTGCCATTCCAATACTTTCAGATGGGACTCTACACGTCTTATCAACCATCAGATATCACATATTCCTTTTGGTTCCCTATGAGCTCATGTGCATATATCCAGGTGGATAGGTCTAACTGGAACGATCTGTTATTTAGAGGCTACAGCCCTTGCATTTAGTGTACAACTTGATCCTCAGTGTGGCCACTAACATCCTCATGTGTACTGGACCAGAACTATATTGTATCAATTGTGGTGCAGGCTATTTAAATGCAGTGAACTCAACAATAAAATGAACATATTGACATGAGTTAAGCATTACAGTTCTTACATTCATTAATCAGGCATCCATACAGTTCTCTAAATTATCAGGTTCACTTGATTCTCTAAAGTAAAGTTAGTCCATGCATAGTGTGTGACTGAGATGAAGCTCAAGTAACTACGAAATTAAAATTTTAAGAATTTAAAGTGATTGAACCATTTTTTTAATGTGCACATTTTAAAATGCCCTAAATGTAAACATAACATTGTTAAGATTTTATGGATGACCACCATAGGGTAGCAACAAAAATGAAAAAATGAAATAGTAGAAGCAATTACATTTACAAGATATTTTGCCACCCAAAATTTAAATCACATATTTGTTAAAGAAGAGCTCTCTGAATTATTTTAGGAATTCAGTTAGGATTGTTGGCAACATGCTGGTGCAGTGATTAGCACTGTTGCCTCACAACAAGCAGGTTCTGGGATTGAACCTGGCAGTTGACCAAGGCCTGTGTGGAGTTTGCATGTTCTTGTGCCTGTGTAGGTTTCCTTTGGGTGCTCCAGCTTTCTCCCACAGTCTGAAGACATTTGTACCCTGTCCACACTAGGGATTTTGTACCGATACGAAACTACTTTCGTACCGCAACACCTGTCCACACTAGCAACTATACCGGTACTGTAGTGGTATAACTGTATCGGTACGAAACCCACAAATGTATGGGTTTCGTAGCGCTTCGCTGTAGTGTGGACAGATGAAGTGGCTCTGTATCGATACAAATATAATGCACAAGCGTAATGAACCATTTCCTACGTCTTCCGGGTTATTCATACAATACAATACGCATGCGCTTTCCAGCTGTAAATAAAACGTCAAAATGGCTCAACATGACCGTGGAGCTACATGGAGCAAAGAAAGGGGGGAGAAAGGGAGAGGGGGAGGAAGGGAGGGGGAAAGAGGGAGGAAGAAAGGAGGAAGAGGGGAAGGGAGAGAAAAAAGGGGAAGAGAAGGAAAGAGGGAGAAAGGGAGGGGAAGAGAAGGGAAGAGGGAGAAAGTGAGGGGGGAGAAAGGGAGATTCGTTTTCTTTGTTTCTTTCTCAACTGCCTCGCACGTTTTATACGATTCGACTGAATAAATGACCACCAGAAATACAGACTGTACACTGACAACAAAAAGCACGCACATGTTGTTTCATCCGCCATATTCTCGGAAGGAAGTTACTCGGTAACCACGGAAACATTTCGCGCACGCGCATTTCAACTTCCGTGAAAGAAAACCGCAAACATTTCTCGCTAGTGTGGACAGATGCACTAAACTGTACCGGTATACTTTGTATCGATACAGTTATACCACTTTCGTACCGGTATAAGTGTGAACACAGCATTGGATTAGGTCAATTGGCTTCTCTAAATTGCTCATAGGTTTGAATGTGAGTGTGAATGGCTGTCTGTCTCTCCAGGTTAGCCCTGACCTGGAAACCTGTCCATGGTGTACCCTGCCTCTTGCCTAATGTCAGCTGCAATTAACTCCAGCTCACCCACGACCCACAATGGATAAAGTGGTATAGAAAATGAATGAATAAATTAGGACTGTTACTGTAATACAGAACATACATAAGACCATAAAAAGCTTGAATCACAAAATCACATATTCAGTCATGTACTATACTGTAGATTCTATAGCATAGCATGTAGTAAAACATATAATCAATTTATAAGTGACTGAGCTAATTCTTTATCCATCCATTATCTGTAACTGCTTATCCTGTGCAGGGTCGCAGACAAGCTGGAGCCTATCCCAGCTGACTATGGGCGAGAGGCAGGGTACACCCTGGACAAGTTCCCAAGTCATTGCAGGGCTGATACACATAGATACAAACAACCATTCACACTTATGGTCAATTTAGAGCCACCAATTAGCCTAACTTGCATGTGTTTGGACTGTGGGGGAAACCAGAGCATCCAGAGGAAACCCACGCAGACACGGGGAGAACATGCAAACTCCACACAGAAAGGCCCCTGTCGGCCACTGGGCTCGAACCCAGAACCTTCTTGTTGTGAGACGACAGTGCTAAACCCTACATCACCGTGCCGCCTGAGATAATTCTGTAAACTTAAAATATGTTGATTTAACTTTTTATGCACCTGATTCAGCCCAAGAAAATTGACAGATGTCAAGTGACAGACCTGTCAATTTAGTAAAGCTATGTTGTGTGACTGAAGTTAAGCAGTTAGTCACCACAGATTCAGTACCACACTGTAGGTGGATTTTGCAGGGGGTTGAGAGGCTGAGGAAATGGGTTCATATAAGGTTCAAACCAGCCAAATCCAGATCACTGGTGCTAAAGAGGGGAAAAGTGGTTGACTCATTTTGCTTCAGCACCGCCATCCCTACCATCACGAAGTAGCCGGTCAAGAGCCTCTGCAGCATTTGCTAGCATGCTGAGAAAGCAGTATCCATCCATTCCACCTGCATGGACCTGGAGAGCCTGGCTAAGAACAGTGAACCTGTCAAGATTGGCAGGAAAATTTAAAACCTGACTTTACCAGCATAGCATTCTGCCTAGAATCCTGTGGCCATTCCTGATGAATGAAGTGCCAGCTTCAACTGTGAAAGCCTTGGAGAGGAAAGTCGACTTTCTCTTCAGAGGATGGCTGAGTTTACCTTGGAGCCTGAGCAGTATTTGCACTATATGAACACAACAAAAAGCTGCAACTGCCTCTCAGTTCTTTGGAAGAGGAGTTTAAGATAATAAGAACAAAAGAAATGTTGAAGTACCGGGAGTCCAATGGCCCAAAGGTGGCCAAAGCAGGAATTGAGATGGGGACTGGTAGGAAGTGGGAGGAAGAGAAAGCACTTCTTCAGGCAGAGTCAATATTGCACCAGAGCAAGTTGGTGGGAGTGGTGGCACAAGGCACAGTGGGGCTGGGATCTTTTCCTACTTCCAAGTTTGACACCATCAAAGGGAAAGAGAGATGCTGCCTGGTTCAGAGGGAGGTGAGAGCAGCAATGGTGGAGAAGAAGACTTGGCAAGATGGTGACCAAGGTGCCTGGATGAGATGGGACAATGCACTGGAGAGAAAGGTAACATGGGCTGAACTGTGGAAAGCTAAACCGCACTGGATCCAGTTCCTTGTCCAGGCAGTGCATGACACTCTGCCTAGCCTAGCAAACCTCCATACATGGGGCAAAGCAGATACTCCAGTATGCCCACTGTGCTCCAGATGTGAAACCCTTTTGCACATCCTGAGCTGCTGCTCCATGGCACTACAGCAAGGGAGATACTGTTGGCAGCATGACTGAGTCCTAAAGCTATCGGGAAATCCATCAGCACAGGGATCTTATGGAGCAAGCGATCCCACTTCAGTGCAATTTCTGGCCAGAGTGTTCAGCACACTGAGCATTGAAGGACAGAAGAGGAGAAGAGCTATCTGTGACACCAGCAATGTGGCAGAGACAGCTTCTAGATGACTATGGCTTAAACAGGAGAACAATGGGGGCAAAGTAGCCAGCCTGCTATCCAGACACAAGCTGATGTCTGACCAGCTTCAGCTGGGTTACGTACATGGAAGTAGGATGTATGATGTTGAAAGGCCTGGAACACCCAGTGATTCCAGGAACAACACTGAAGATGTGTCCAGAAGCATCTGTAGAAGTCTGTGCTCATCTTGCCCCACAATGCATTCTTTTAACTCCAATTGTATTTGTCAAAAAAAAGGATACAGTAAAAGACCAATTCAGTGGGCTGACAAGGACCTGTCTTTTTCATGACCAATAAAGCCTGGTATATCCTCTTTGTGTATTAAATTACACCAAATAATGATTGGTGATATTTTAATGATAATGGGAATGCACATGTTTACTGCAGCTTTAAATCTGTGAATGGACTGGAGCTTCATACTGAAAAGATGAGTGTACAAACTCTCCCTGGGTGTCTCCCAACATGACCGACATCACACCAGATTACTGTGTTTATAACTAACACAAGCATTTGTTTGGTCAAGTAAACAAGGCCAGGGTAGAGCAAGCTCTCCCGATCCCATTTGTAATGTTCTTTCTTGCCAAACTAGGAGTGTCAGAGTGTCTCCCACAGCAGACATTTTTCGATCATACCACAGCTATAGCATTTTCCAGGCAATAATGTAACACTGTGTATAAGGAAAATTGTAGGATTTGCTGTCTTCTTTCTTTGTAAGTGATCACACAGGTGTACATATTGTGAATATTGAATATTATGATTGAGGAACTGATTGTGGCTGGCATTGGTCTTCAAAAAGGACTTTATTGTGTTTTGTCCCTGTTTGAGTCATCTGATGGCTGCCGGAAGATTGGTTTGTTGTTTTTCACACTAATTTCATCCCAGTATCAATGCAAAGCCTCTGTTTTCACTCTTTCACTCTCTCTCCCTGCATCAATGTTGGGGAATCAATTCAGAGAGGGAACAACACCAGCTACTTTATACACACACACACACACACACACACAATTTTGTGAGTGTGTACTTGAGCTGGCGTGTACTCCACAAGTTTGTGCAAAACTTTATGAACCATTTTAGATCAAGTCCATCATATTGTCGTCTGAAAACATGGAAGAGATTAGGTATGAGTAAAATCTGACCTTTTGTACAAAGCAGTTAACATGGTCAATATCATAAACATGCTTATATTTAAATAGAGACCTAGAAATAGTGCAGAATCTTGAATATTAATTATTCAAGATATTGAGCATTTACTTTCTTTGTTTTATGTATATACTGCCATCTTGGTCTTGACAAGAAAAACAAACAAAGTGCCATCCATCCATTATCTGTAGCCACTTATCCTGTTCTACAAGGTCGCGGGCAAGCTGGAGCCTATCCCAGCTGACTATGAGCAAGAGGCAGGGTACACCCTAGACAAGTCGCCAGGTCATCGCAGAAATGGCATACATATCAAATAAAACTTTTTTTTATGTCTGACACTAAAAGAATAATTAAGTCAAAATTATTACCATTTAGTCAAAACACCCATAGCCAACAAAATTAGTATTAAATTGATCACTGAATAGCTTATATACAGTACCAGTTAAAAGGACACATTTACTCATTCAAAGTAAAGAGTTTGTCCAAAATTTTGACTGGTACTGTATATTACACAATTACACTCTTTGGGGAACACTTAATATTCCTTGCTTTTGCCCTACAATTAATTTAAAGCAAAAATAATTCATGGATCAACATACAGTACATGTCAACAGTTTGTACACACCTTCTAATTCAATGTTTTTTTTCTTTTTTTATTAATTAAAATACACTTAATGTCTTAAAGTAATGATGGATGTCATTTCTCTTTACTTAGTTGAGCAGTTCTTGACATAATATGGATTACTACAAGAGTGGAATAGGGCTATTTACTGTATTTTTATTATTTATTTGTGGCAGCGGGGGCGTGGTCAAGCGCCGGTCTGTGACAGGAGGGCGGAGTCAGGGAAGTACTACACCTGAGAGCAATTAACCTGTGTTTGTGTGTCTTCCCAGTGACCGCGCCCTACTTAAGAAGGGAGAGCGAGAGCAGAGGGTCTCTTCCCGAACCAGACGCCGAGAGTGTGTGTGTGTCTGCAAAGTGCATACCAGTTGTTAAACTGAAAAGTGTGGCAATAAAACGCTCTGTCAACCCGATCTCTGTCCTGCCATCTTCTGTGCTCCACCCTTCCACACGAACCGCTACAGTGGTGCCGAAACCCGGGACCTGGAGCACAGACGCCGAACCGCCCCATGGAGTCTTCCCCGTTCGCCAACCTGGTCCACACCCTCGCCATGGCCCAGCAAAGCCAGCACCAGGCGCTAGTCACGCTCCATAAGGAGCAGGAGCAGCGCTTGGAGGCCCTGGTGTTGGCCCAGCAAGAGGATCAACAGGCATTCCGGCACCTCCTCGCGTCGGCGGGGACTACCGACGCTTCCACCTCGGGCCCGTCCCCCCTCACACTGACCAAGATGGGCCCACAGGATGACCCCGAGGCTTTCATCATGCTCTTTGAGCAAGTCGCAGAGACCTCGGGGTGGTCGATGGATCAGCACGCGGCTCGCCTCCTCCCCCTGCTAACGGGAGAGGCGCAGCTGGCCGCGCTACAGCTCCCCACCGACCGCCGGCTGGCCTACGCGGACCTTCGCCAGGCCATCTTCCAGCATGTGGGGCGCACTCCTGAACAGCAGCGCCAGCGCTTCCGCGCTCTGCGCTTGGAGGAAGTCGGCTGGCCGTTCGCGTTTGGCCAGCAACTCCGGGACGCCTGCTGGCGGTGGCTGAGGGCCGACAACCGCGACACCGAGGGGATCGTCGACCAGGTGGTACTGGAGCAGTTCGTCGCGCGCTTGCCAACAGGAACCGCAGAGTGGGTCCAGTGCCACCGCCCGGCGTCGCTGGATCAGGCCATTGAGCTGGCGGAGGACCATTTGGTGGCTGTTCCGGCGGCAGGACAGCAGACAGCCTCTTCTCTTCTCTCCTCTTCTCTCTCTCTCTCCCCCTCCTCCTGTGTCCCGTCCTCACCCCATTCCCCCACCACAGAGGCGGGGGCCGGCACCACCCCAGCCGGCCCGCCGCACCCGCGGTGCCCTCCCGTTTCTCCCTTCTGTGTCTGTCTCTCCCCTCCCTCAGGTGAGTGAGCCCCAGAACACCAGTGCAGAGAGGGAACCCTGGCCGGTTTGCTGGCGCTGCGGGGAGACGGGCCACCTCCAACAGCAGTGCACGGCAATGGAAGTGGGCGGTGGTTCAGATCCCCGATGTGCCAGAGGCCGCCCTCGATCGGGCCGGAACGTATCGCATACCGGTGAGTATTCAAGGGGATACATATCAGGAATTGGTGGATTCTGGTTGTAATCAAACCTCAATTCACCAAAGCCTGGTGCAAAACGAGGCATTGGGGGGAGCACAGGGGGTGAAGGTGTTGTGTGTGCACGGGGATGTTCACAGCTACCCTTTGGTGTCGGTCCACATTTTTTTCCGAGGGGAAAAATGCATAGTAAAGGCGGCGGTTAATCCTTGCCTCACCCACTCGATAATTTTGGGGACTGATTGGCCGGGATTCGGGGAGTTGATGAGCCGTTTAGTGGAGAGTGGGTCCTGCCATATGTCAGCAGGGGGAGGTCCCGGTGTCGCCTTGGCGGGAGCAGCTGTCACAGAGCCGTCTACGTCATCTCCATGTCAGAGTGAGGAGCCACCGGCTCCTCCTCTCTCTCTCAGGGAATCCCTCGCGGATTTCTCGTTAGAACAGTCGCGAGACGAGACTCTGCGGCATGTGTTTGACCAAGTGAGAGTAATCGATGGTCAAACTCTCCCACCGAACGCCACCCCGTCCTTCCCCTATTTCTCTGTTATGAAGGATAGATTATACTGAGTGACTCAGGACACTCAGACGAAAGAGCAAGTCACGCAGCTTTTAATTCCAAAGAGCCGCTGGGAATTGGTGTTCCAGGTGGCTCACTTTAATCTGATGGCTGGACACCTAGGGCAGGATAAGACACTAGCCTGAATAATGGCCCGATTCTATTGGCCGGGGATTCGCGGCGACGTTCATAGGTGGTGTACGGCGTGCCGCGAATGCCAGTTAGTAAATCCAGTGGCCATTCCAAAAATGCCTTTGCGCCCTCTACCATTAATCGAGACCCCGTTTGAAAGAGTTGGGATGGATCTCGTCGGGCCATTAGATCGGTCGACACGAGGGTACCGCTTTATATTGGTTCTGGTGGACTATGCAACGCGATATCCGGAAGCAGTGCCTCTGCGCAATATCTCAGCACGCAGTATTGCGGAGGCGCTCTTCCGCATTATCTCCCGAGTTGGAATCCCGAAAGAGATTCTGACTGATCAAGGCACCACGTTTATGTCACGGACACTGCGCGAACTGTATGGGTTATTGGGGATTAAGCCGATCCGCACCAGCGTGTATCACCCACAAACGGATGGTTACTGGAACGGTTCAACCGCAGCCTCAAGAATATAATTAAAAAATTTGTAAGTGAGGACACACGTAATTGGGATAAGTGGCTCGAGCCCTTGCTGTTTTCAGTGCGAGAGGTCCCCCAAGCCTCCACGGGGTTCACCCCGTTCAAATTATTATATGGGCGTAAGCCGTGCGGCATTCTAGATGTGCTGCGGGAAAATTGGAAGGAGGGACCTTCACAAAGCAAAAATGAAATTCAATACATTATGGACCTGTGCGCAAAACTCCACACCCTCACCCACCTAACCCAGGAGAATTTGCGGCAGGCCCAAGAATGGCAAGCCCGCCTGTACAACAAGGGTACGCGCCTTAGAGAGTTCACACCGGGAGATAAAGTACTCGTACTGTTGCCCACACCGAGCTCCAAATTGGTCGCCAAGTGGCAAGGACCCTTTGAGGTCACACGGCGAGTCAGGGACATCGATCACGAGGTGAGACGAACGGACAGGGGTGGGGCGCTACAGATTTACCACCTCAACCTGCTTAAACTCTGGAATGAGGAGGTCCCCGTGGCGTTGGTGTTGGTGGTTCCGGAGAAGGCAGAGCTGGGGCCGGAGGTTCAAAAAGGGGCATTGGCGTTAGGTATCCCTCCGGTCCCCTGTGGAGACCACCTCTCCCCGACCCAACTCGCGGAGGTCGCCCAGTTGCAGACCGAGTTTTCGGATGTGTTCTCGCCCCTGCCTGGTCGCACTAACCTCATAGAGCACCACATAGAGACGCCCCCGGGGGTGGTAGTGCGTAGCCGCCCTTACAGGCTACCCGAACACAAAAAAAAGGTGGTTTGGGAAGAACTCGAGGCCATGCTCGAAATGGGCATCGTCGAGGAGTCCCACAGTGACTGGAGCATCCTGGTGGTCTTGGTACCCAAGGCCGATGGGTCGGTCCGGTTCCGTGTGGACTATAGAAAAGTCAACGCGGTGTCTAAATTTGACGCGTACCCAATGCCTCGGATTGATGAGTTGCTCGATCGACTAGGCACAGCTCGCTTTTATTCGACACTGGATTTGACAAAGGGATACTGGCAGATCCCCTTGACTCCGCTATCCCGAGGAAAAAACAGCCTTTTCCACACCATTCGGATTACACCAATTCGTCACACTTCCTTTTGGGTTGTTTGGGGCGCCCGCTACGTTTCAGCGGCTGATGGACAGGGTCCTCTGCCCCCACGCCACTTATGCAGCCGCTTACTTAGATGACATCATCATCTATAGTAATGACTGGCCGAGGCACCTCGAACATCTGAGGGCCGTCCTTAGGTCGCTGAGGCGAGCAGGGCTCACAGCCAACCCAAAGAAGTGTGCGATTGGGTGGGTGGAAGTACGGTATCTGGGCTTCCACTTGGGCAATGGGCAGGTGCGTCCCCAAATTAATAAGACGGCAGCAATTGAGGCCTGCCCGAGGCCCAAGACCAAAAAGTGGGTGAGACAGTTCCTGGGGCTGGCTGGCTATTACCGTAGGTTTATACCTAATTATTCGGACGTCACCAGCCTGCTGACTGATCTGACTAAAAAGGGGGCACCAGATCCGGTCCAGTGGACGGAGCAATGCCAGCGAGCTTTCTCTGAGGTAAAGGCTGCACTGTGTGGGGGGCCACTTTTACACTCCCCTGACTTCTCTCTCCCCTTTATGTTGCAGACCGATGCGTCGGACAGAGGGCTGGGGGCTGTTTTGTCCCAGGAGTTGGAGGGGGAGGACCGCCCAGTCTTATACATCAGCAGGAAGCTGTCGGTGCATGAGGGGCGCTACAGCACCATAGAGAAAGAGTGTTTGGCGATCAAGTGGGCGGTCTTCGCCCTCCGTTACTACCTGCTGGGGCGCCCTTTCACCCTCTGTTCGGACCACGCGCTCCTCCAGTGGCTCCACCGCATGAAGGATGCCAACACGCAGATCACCCGTTGGTATCTGGCACTCCAACCTTTTAATTTCAAGGTGGTCCACAGGCCGGGGGCACAGATGGTCATGGCGGACTTTCTCTCCCGTCAAGGGGGGGGAGTCGGCTGCAGGCTGGACGGCCGCCCGGCCTGAGTCGGGCGGTGGGGGTATGTGGCAGTGGGGGCTTGGTCAAGCGCCGGTCTGTGACAGGAGGACAGAGTCAGGGAAGGTAAGTGGCAGAATCACTACACCTGAGAGCAATTAACCTGTGTTTGTGTGTCTTCCCAGTGACCGCGCCCTACTTAAGGAGGGAGAGCGAGAGCAGAGGGTCTCTTCCCGAACCAGACCCCGAGAGTGTGTGTGTGTCTGCAAAGTGCATACCAGTTGTTAAACTGAAAAGTGTGGCAATAAAACGCTCTGTCAACCCGATCTCTGTCCTGCCATCTTCTGTGCTCCACCCTTCCACACGAACCGCTACATTACTATTTACTGTTTGATCTCAAACACATTAAGAAGGCAAGAACTTGCACTAATTAACTTTTGACGAGGCACCTGTTAATTGAAAAGCATTCCAGGTGACTCCCTCATGAAGCTGGTTAAGATGCCAATAGTGTGCAAAGCATCATCAAGGTAAATGCTGGTGTAAGAATCTGAGCAGTTGGGTGGAGCACAGAAGCATGGCAGGCCAGAACTGAGTTCTCTCAAACTCTTTATTTTAGCTTTTCAGCTTTCACTTTACACTCTCCCAGCCACACGCATGCACACACACAAGCGTTCTGGTTGGGGAGAGAGCTCCCTTTCTCTGCTCTTTCTCTCTCTCTCTCCTTTTATAGGGCGCCAGTCACTGGGGAAGACACACAAACACAGGTTAACTCACATCAGGTGCAGTGATTCTGCCACTTACCTTACCTGACTCCGCTCTCCCTTCACAGACCGACACTTGACCACGCCCCCACTGCCACAGCTGGATACTTTGAAGAATCTAAAATACTGTGAGACATATCTAGTTTTTTTTTTTTTTTGGGGGGGGGGTTACGTTTTTGTTTGTGACATAATTCCATATATGTTCCAGATGTTATTTCATAGTTTTGATGTCTTCACTATTGTTCTACAATGTAGAAAATAGTCAAAAATACAGAAAAAAACTATGAATAAGTAGGTGTGTCCAAACTTTTGACTGGTACTGTATTTAAATTAAAGGTATAATTTCCATTTCAATGAAATATATAAGTTCAACAAAAAAGTAAATATGTAAATATTGGCAGGTCTATATTAAACTCATATATTTCTTTAAACTAGTAACATGAATATTATATCAATATGTAAAAGTTACATTAGGAAGGCTATAATCACTTTTTAAAGCATGAACCCCTTTAGTTTGCTTTAACCCTTGTTTATCTAACAAACACCCTTAAGAACAATTTGTTCTATATAATTTTGTAGAACTTATAGAAATTATTGAGAACAGCTGTGTTCACTGGATGGTTCCATACTTTTAAATAGTCCATAATTACGATAAAATTATTTTTTTACAGTTACTAAAAAAACAAGTTGTACATTTATTATTGTGACTGCAAAGATCTGTGGGGGGTTCCATATTTTTATTAGGCTCATCCTTACCATTAATTAGCTTAATTTAGTTTAATTACATTTTATTTTATTTTGACCCAGTTGTATTAAACATGGCTTCAGCTTCCCTTGCGATCCTGATGGATAAATGTATAGACAATGGATGGATGGATGGATGGATGGATGGATGGATGGATTACACTTTATAATGCCTTATATATAAATAATTTTGTTTGTTTGTTTTGTTTCATTAGTTTGCATGTAGTTAACTACATATGCATTCATAACATGTTATAATGTATTCATAAAGAATTATACATGCTGTTTTAATTATTTATTATAGTTTATTGCAATGTTTATAATATGTTTACAATATGTTAACAGAATTCATTTCAGTTGTAATTTGCTTAGTGCATTATTTTGCATCAGAGGCACACTGAGAAGTTATTGCACAAGTTGTAAAGTTTTGTATAATTTCCTGATAATCTCTCTCATTTGTTAAAAAAAAGACAGGTCTCGTGATTCACAACATGAAGATGAGCTTGATTTCTTTTGTACTGGTGATATATTGAGGATATTGCACAGTTGCATGAAGATATGAAGTTTATCTTTGAGGGGTGAATGTATATATTCACGAGTGAGCAAAGCGAAGGAATGAAAATATTTTCAACATGAGAAGATAAACTTCATATCTTCATACCACCATGTAATGGTTTTATATTATATGGACACATCCACAAAAATATGCAAGTTAATCAAAAGAATTTTAATTTTGAACCAGTTAAAAATTTTGACAATGTGCGTCCAGTCAGTGGGAAAACACTGGGAGTGACATAATCGGAGTGTTGCTATCAAACACTAGATAGCCCTACTCTTATGCTTTCATTTATATCAAACAACAACAACAACAACAACAATAATAATAATAATAATAATAATAATTATAATTATTATTATTATTATTATTATTATTATTATTATTATAAATGGTCCTTAGCTAAATAATAAACTGGTTTTTTTTAGAAGTTTTTCCTTTTTATATTTAGGATGATTAAAAAGCAAAAGAGAATAAACACAAGCTGTAAAGGCTCATAGTGATGCAGTGTGGTCCTGAAGGGCCTTGAAATAAAAATAATTCCTTGGATGGGCTTATGGCCCTTTCTGTAATACTTTCTGAATGTGTAAGTATTTGTGCCTGAGAGATAAAGAGAAACAAAGAGTGAGAGAAAGAGCGAGAGAGAGAGAGAGAGAGAGAGAGAGAGAGAGAAAGTATGTGTGTGAAAGTGTCCTTGTCAGCAGTGCTGTCGGTTCTGTGTGGAGTCAGTGTTTTGATGTGGCTGTGAATAGTGTAAACTCTCTGCCGTTCTGTGCAAGTTCTCAGTAACAATGTTGGTCCTATCAGTTCTGGATTGTTTTTATTTTTTTTTTATAGTTGATCTGCTACAATTCAGATCACAGTGAAACTGTAGACACACTTCAGCACTGGAAAGTGGTTGCTGCAGGTCCGGTTGGCTTTAATACTAATACACTGAATTTTACTGAGGTCTATGGTTATCAGTTCGAAATGTCAGTTACGCTGCCTTAAGGTTTGAGTCCATCTGTAAAAGTTCAAATGCTCGTGCATGCTCACATGAACACACACTAAAAATAGAGCATGACATTACAGTATAATCCTCTACAAAATTACAGGAACTAACAATCACCTTTCTTAACAAATGAGTAGAAAAAACATGAAAGAGAGAGAGAGAGAGAGAGAGAGAGAGAGAGAGAGAGACCACCGCAAGTTAGATGAGAAGCACATGCTGAGCTCATGTAGAGAGAGGAGATTGGCTGTGGTCAAAGTTTTAAGAGTGTGTACCTGATCAAAACCGCACTCTGCAAAATAGCATAACAAAATGCAAAGTGATCTAAGTCATGACTTGCTTTTCCTATTGTTTTTGAATGAACTTCAATTTAACAGTCATATTCTAAAAAATAAAAATGACTGTTGGCTATTTTTCCATCTGATCTAAGTCCTCCTGCCGAGGGTCATGCTAACTCTCCCCGTGCTGTTTTGCTGTTTTCTAGTTATGAGTTGTCTTGTTGTGATGGAGTCCATGCTGCTTGATAACTCTCATATCTGCTGTTAAAGATTTAAATATAATCCGAAAAGTCAGCACGTTATTTTTCAAAAGCGTCTGTAACTCTGAAAACCTGTCTTTTTTATCATTGAAATACATATCCCCATTATATGTGTTCTTTTCCTTACTGGTCCGGATGAGAGTGAAAGATCAGGATAATGTATAGCATGAGCTGAAATCTCCCTGTTTTACCCTTCCCTTGTCTTTCATCCCTCTCTCCTCTCTCATCCCTTGCTATGACTCCTGCCTGGGCAGAGAGGAGAGCAGAAGACTAGAATGGATTTATTTCTTCCATACCAACATTCTCATCCATAAATCACAAAGCCTTTTTCTTATATCAGAAGAGTTTTGTTGAGCTTTTGGATGTGTGTATCTCATTTTTCATGGTCAACTAATCAGTAGATGGTATGAAAGACTAATCGATTATGTGGTATGTGTGCTGACAAAGATGAAAGCTGGCATGGATTCATCTTTCAAAACGAAATCATGTCTCTAATCAGTGAAAAGTGCTATTCCAATAAACATTTGCAGCAAAAGTATGATGTGAACCTTTAATCTATTAAAAAAGTCAAATACTTTAGGATTTAAGATAAAAACTTGTATCAAAAGCCTTAATCAACCAGTTAATGACTTGATTCAACTTTAGAAGAACAAGTCAGTAATGTGGTTCATCACAAAAACAACATTCTGCCAGTTATGAGAGCAACTTTACCACAAAATCCATCTGAAATCTGGGACTAAGATTCTCTTTCCATATGAATCTGCACTGGACAGTGCAGTTGTTTGGCAGTTTCCTTTTCTCCCGCTCTCACTTTCACACTCTCTACATCTTTCTCTCACTCTCTCTCTCTTTCTGTCAGCTATGAGGTGAGTTCAACAAGATTTATCTGGCCCGTCCTGTGCTTGAGTTCATTTGAAATGGAGAGTGGATTCATGCTGCTATCGAGCCATAATTCTCTCCCTTCGGGGCAAGCGGCAGCCAGGAACTGGAGCGAGAAGAGAATCTTCGGGTGTAAATCCAGAGACTAGAAATGGCCTCTTCATGTTCACGGCCAGAGAAATGCGTAAGTACAGAAGGTGCGAACACAGAAGCGCTGATGAGTCAGTTTAAAACATTAGAGTGCCTATTTGGTGTGACTTGCAATGTAGTATGCTCACTTTCACACATAGTACTCAGGAAGACCCCACAGCTCCATCCACACCCTGCTTTGTCCCCTAACAAGACAATCAAGCTCCAACTTTCAGTCTTCACCCTGGACTGAGACTTGACTGATCGGTTACAAAGTGAATGAAAATGAGTGACCTTTCAATCTATGAAGCTGAGAGCCAGGAGCTCTTCATCAGCTTGCCTGCTTCTCCGGGGAAGCATGGGAGCCAGGCTTAGGTTCGGTCTCTCTGAATAACACCATAAAACAGCATGTTTCACACAGCAAACGCATGCCGCAATACTACACTATCTTTCACCCAGACTTGCACAATCAGAGCAACATTACATTCATGAGCATTGCATCAAATGCAGCATCCAGTTACACCAGTTAAACATCAGTTCAATTGTAGGTCAGGGTTCTAAAACATACATTAATGGCAGTTATACCATAGTGCTGATGAGTTCCTTAATCTGGTTGGTCTGAACCTGACAATATCAGGTCGGTGCTAAGCTTAATGGTGCTGAACAGTATATTCCACCCACACTTCCAGGTCTAAGAACAAGACTGCACTTCCCAGCATCCACAGTGGCATGCGGACACGGGTATAGAAGACAACTATGCCCATGATTATGCACACTGGTTCCCCATCAGTACAGAGACTATTTAAGTACTGCTCACATGCACACAGGTTGAAAGGTATTAGTTTTCAATGTCATGAGCTTGATAGTACCAAGACATTTGCAGCTACTTTATGTGACTAATATCTTTACCATAGTTCCTTGCTTGCCTTGTTTTTTAACAACCTCTTTTTTCATTACAGAATACCTTGCTCTATACATGGATGTAACAGAGTACTTTGAGCACTCCCAAGCAACTGATGGGCCAGTCTCCCATGTCATGCCCATGCCAAAGATAGATGGGCCAGTCTCCAGTGTCATACCTGAGCCAGATACTGACGGGCCAAACTCTAGTGTTTTTCCTGAGCCTGAAACCAACAGGCTGATCTCCAGCACCATTCCCAAGCCTGAGACCAATGGAATGGTCTCCAGTGTCATTCCTGACCCTGCAACCAACAGCTCAATCTCCAGTATCGTTCCCGAGCCCGAGACCGAGAGGCCTGCCTCCAGCATCATTCCCAAGTCTGAAACCAACAGGGTGATCTCCAGCGCCAATCCCAAGCCTGAGACTGACCGAATGGTCTCCAGCATCATTCCCAAGCCTGAAAACAACAGACCGATCTTGTGTCATTCTCGAGCCTGAGACTGACGAGCCGGTCTCTGGCATTGTTCTGAAGCCAGAGACTGATGGCCCATCTTGAGTTATACCCAAGCCAGAGACAGATGAAGTGAACTCCTTCACCATGCTCGGGTCAAAACATCTGGAGCCACCTACACTAGTGACATTTGTACCAGGGATCTGACCTGTCATGACCCCAAGTCCCAAGGACATCATTACCCACCCTCCCTGTCCTGGGAGGCTCGCAACATTCGCAGCATCTGCCATTGGCAACACCACAGGGGAAGTGCTGATTGGCAGTTCTGGACCCACTTGGGGTGATGGGGCACATGTCAGCAGCTACACCTTTGAGGAGGGTTATGTCAGATCGATGCCCAAAAAAAGGATGGCAAGTGGATGACTCTTTATAACTACTATAATGGAAATGATAACAGGGGATAAGTTTTGCTCATTCCAGAACATTAAAATGTTATTACATCTGTGCCTGCTTGCATTCAAGACTCCATTTCCCAGCATTCACAATGGCCTTCAAACATGACCGCCATGGACTACAGCACCCATCCTGCACTTCACTGCTCACAGTCCCCTGATTACTGATTGCACACGCCTGGACTCAGTCCCCACAGCACATTACTTAAGCACTCTCACTGCACTAGATCATTGTAAAGCAAATGCTCAGGTTTCATTGGTCTGATTTTACCAAGCCTTTGATAGCTTATGCTGTTATTCTGGTTTTGACTTTGTTTGTGTTTTTGGATTTTGCCCTTTTTCCTCGCCTGACCATTGCCTGTTTTTTGGTTCTGCTTTTTGCCTAACATTTTGGATTTGTCTGCCAGTTTGCCTGATTAAACTCTTTTCTGCTTTTATATCTGCCCTGTTGCCTTATAAATGTAACTATAAATTGATAAAACATACAATTTGTCATGGGCGGCACGGTGGTGTAGTGGTTAGCGCTGTCGCCTCACAGCAAGAAGGTCCTGGGTTCGAGCCCCGGGGCCGGCGAGGACCTTTCTGTGTGGAGTTTGCATGTTCTCCCCGTGTCCGCGTGGGTTTCCTCCGGGTGCTCCGGTTTCCCCCACAGTCCAAAGACATGCAGGTTAGGTTAACTGGTGACTCTAAATTGACCGTAGGTATGAATGTGAGTGTGAATGGTTGTCTGTGTCTATGTGTCAGCCCTGTGATGACCTGGCGACTTGTCCAGGGTGTACCCCGCCTTTCGCCCGTAGTCAGCTGGGATAGGCTCCAGCTTGCCTGCGACCCTGTAGAAGGATAAAGCGGCTAGAGATAATGAGATGAGATGAGACAATTTGTCATTCAATAATATTTTTTTAAATGTAGCATTGTCAAATTTCTATTGTATAAAAGGAATAAAATACATCCAGATAGGCTGTTATTGGAAAATAATCAACTTTGGGGTCTGCTTAGCATCAGATTATAGTACCTATACCACACTGTCATTGAAAAATATTCCTATAACAGCAGGCCCTGAAATTCTCATGAGGAATTTTTAAATAAAATGTATGGTATTTTCTTTCAATTTTGTATTTTTTTAATGAAATATACAAAAACAACAAAAACAATCCTGTTTACTGTCTTGTCTTCAGGTCCATTGTAAATACTAGAGCATTTTGTGTGTGTGTGTGTGTGTGTGTGTGTGTATCAGTAGCATGATTTGATTTGAGAGAAATACTATATCATGATGTTCCTCACACATTTCTCTAACACTTACTTCAAACAAGGCCTGCCTGTTAACCTAGTCATATTTTGTTCATAGATAAACAAAATCCAGTGATGTATGCTTTATAATAAAAAAAAAATCAAAATCAAGTTTATTTGTATAGCGCTTTTAACAATAAACATTGTTGCAAAGCAGCTTTACAGAATTTGAACGACTTAAAACATGAGCTAATTTTATCCCTAATCTATCCCCAATGAGCAAGCCTGTGGCGATGGTGGCAAGGAAAAACTCCCTCAGACGACATGAGGAAGAAACCTCGAGAGGAACCAGACTCAAAAGGGAACCCATCCTCATTTGGGCAACAGCAGACAGCCTGACTATAATATTAACAGTTTTAACAGGTATAACCGGGCGGCACAGTGGTGTAGTGGTTAGCGCTGTCGCCTCACAGCAAGAAGGTCCTGGGTTCGAGCCCCGGGGCCGGCGAGGGCCTTTCTGTGTGGAGTTTGCATGTTCTCCCCGTGTCCGCGTGGGTTTCCTCCGGGTGCTCCGGTTTCCCCCACAGTCCAAAGACATGCAGATTAGGTTAACTGGTGACTCTAAATTGACCGTAGGTGTGAGTGTGAATGGTTGTCTGTGTCTATGTGTCAGCCCTGTGATGACCTGGCGACTTGTCCAGGGTGTACCCTGCCTTTCGCCCGTAGTCAGCTGGGATAGGCTCCAGCTTGCCTGCGACCCTGTAGAAGGATAAAGCGGCTAGAGATAATGAATGAATGAATGAATGAACAGGTATAACCCTCAACTGTCCTCATGGGGCTGTCCTTCACAGGAGCGGTGCGATAAAACTCCGACCAGACACAGGGCACCATGTAAATGTAGCATTGGTCAAGCAGGTCCGAGGGGCAGAAGAGGCCAGCATCTCAATCCCAGGATCAACATGTAACTCAGAGGGACAGATGGGGGGGGGGAGAGAGAAAGAAAACACAGGTTGTTAGGTATGCCCTAAAAATGACAAGTATTAAATCTGTGTGGTAGGCTCGCAGAGACGAGAGTCTTTACATCAGGCATAACACACAACAATGGCATGTTAATATGGTAAATATATAATAAAATATAATAATAAAAAGGTGGCTCACATTATCAATCTCTTGTATTTACACTTTATGTATGTGCTCTGTTCTTCTGCTTGGGATCTTGTGCAACAAATTGAACGGCATTTTAAAAATGAACCACAGAAACAAAAAATAACAAAATGGCTGAACAACAGAATAAAAGTAATGTTGCCTTAATAGTAAAATGTTTTAAATAATTTCCAATTCTAAGTTTACAGTTTTAATGTTGGCACAGTGAGAGATTAAATTTACACGGTGTCCTGTGATGGACTGGAGTCCCATTTAAGGTGTGTTCCTTCATGCACATGGTGTTCCTGGGATATGCTCTGGATCCACCGTGACCCCGACCAGGATAAAGTAGTTACTGCAGATAAATGATTGAAGTACTTTATTAGGAGTGGTAAACTTTTACATAGTCACAATTCATGTCAAACTCGGCTACTAAATAGTGTACATCTGACTGGTGCAACTGGCTACAGGTGTTTGGATGTCATTACACACTTCATTATTCACTACAATTACTAGTGTTTCAGAAGTCCTTTGTCATATCTTTCTGTAACTAAAAAGCCAAAGCAGAGTAACGCATCACAAGAAGAGTGGGAAAGAACTATTGAAGCTTCGTAAAAAATGCTCTATGCTCATCACAGTAAATGAAAAGTGGAGCCCCAAGCTTTATGACCACCCAGCTTCTATAGCCCAGGAAATGAAAACCTCCAGATGCAATCTTAAGGGATTGCCTCTCCTGGGAACAAATTGCGTTTATACTAGAGTGAGGGGTTAGGCTGGATTTTCAGACATGCCAATATGCAAAGCATAAACCCAGACTGATCAGTTGGTATTTCCCATTTTGCTTTGGTGTTTGTCAGTGCTCTCATGATGGTCGGACTGATGGGAGTCGGAAAGCAGGGCAGTCTATGTGAAGCGGGCAGTGTCCCAAAACAAGTGAGGTCTCTGCAAGGTGCAGGATGAACACCAGTTTCAGATCCAACCATCATGAACTTGGCAATGGAGTCTGGAAACAGACACATATTGGAAAGTGTGTGTGTGTGTGTGTGTGTGTGTGTGTGTGTGTGTGTGTGTGTGTGTTCTGCACAGAGATGTAATGAGGGGTTTAAAGGGTTCAGTATGCATATGTGCATGTGTGTCCGTGTGTGTGCTGCACGAAGGGATGTAGTGGGGGTTTAAAGAGTTCAGTGTGTGCGGGTCTTAAAGGGTTCAGTATGTTTGAGTACAGTTTGTAGTAGGGGCTTTAACCAGAGCTAGAGTTCACTGCTCTCTGGGTCATCTCTCTCTGTTTTCTGTCTCCATTTCCACTGTTCCTCTCCACTCTTTCCATCCTTTCACCTCAGTCATCGCTCACTCTCTATCACTGTTCTCCCTTCTTCCTTTCTCCGTCTTTTGTTCCGTCCCCACCTCACCACATCTTCCCTCAGCCTCGTGCTCTGTCTCATTTGTGGACGATTGGTCTGGACTGGTTTATTTTCCTGTGTTGTAACAGCAAATTCATCTTCATTGAGCTGACAGTCAAGCTTTAGAGTGTACAGCCTTTCTGCTATTTGTAAAGCTATATAACCCATTCCAAATTTAATCTCCTTCATCCACTACCTTAAATGAGTGGCTGTGTTATATACCTAACTTTTTTACTTCACCAAAATAAAAACAGGAAGCATCACATGAGGAGTAACATTCTGATACTGTCCTAGTAGATGAACTGTCCACTTAGGTTAGCATTAGATAAATCAAATCACTCATGGATCGAAAGATTTTTGTGATTTGATGAGAGCACATTGTGTGGGAAGATGATGATGAAGCAATACTACACTATAAAGCGCGCGCACACACACACACACACACACACACACACACACACACACACACACACACACACACACAGGCAAAACCTCTTTATTCCATCAAAATGATAGCAGAGAAATATCACCCTGTCAAGAATACAAAGGCGCTTCAGTTCTCCAGCATCACTTGGCAGCACCTTTGACACACACTCAAGAATGCCAACCTGGGAAGAACATCTCTCTCTCTCTCTTTCTGGAGGATGATGAAAGAGGCATAAATCATTCTCCTGTCATGGCTTTTCAGATAAAGAAACCGTTGATTTTCTGGAAATATATTTTTTTTTTGAAAGAAGGAATAATGTGGGACGGTTGGTGAATGAAATATAACTGCAACCATACAGTATGCGCTAATATTTCAAATGGCAGAAAACTGTAGAACCAACTGTTCTGTCAACAAGGATTCACTAATGCCAAGCCCTGATCTTCAATCTCCACTACCAGGTCAAGCATGTAGCTTTGGGTTTAATAATAAAAACATTGAGAACATTTAGTTTCGGACTATCCTTTTTGGGTAAAAGTTAAATCAATACAGTATGCAAAGCGTCATCAGGGTAAACGCTGGCTACTTTGAAGAATCTAAAATACGAAACACCTTTTGTTTTTTAACACTTTTTTGTTTACCACATAATTCTATATATGTTCCAGATGCTATCTGATAGTTTTGATCTCTTCAGTATTGTTCTACAATGTAGAAAATAGTCCAAATAAAGAAAAACTTATGAATGAGTAGGTGTGTCCAAACTTTTGACAGCTTCAATTATCAATGCATAGAAACTCATAATAAAGTCAAAATTCACTCACTGAAAGTTAGCATTCATTAAAACATGTATCACGGATTTACAAAGCTTCCTCATCGCATCCAATCGTGTTCTCCTTAGCTAGAATGCTCATGAACAATAATAAAAACTTGCTGTTTTGCCTTAATAATGCAGCTCATTCTATCTATATGACTTTTTACTTGATGTTGCTGGCTAGGTGCAAGATTTTGTGCGTCTGTTTGCTAACATTAGTTAAAAGTTAGCTACATATCTCGGTAGCACGAGTCAGCATAAACTAGTGGGACAGACTAATGTAGAATACAATCAATAATCATCAGACTTTCAAAATGCTGTTGCACAGAAACCATCTTCAAGAGCAACTATATGAGAGAATATGACACAAAATGTATTAAAAGTAGTTGCACCATACTAGTTCAACCAGGTTCAACTGTTTCACTATATTTTAAGATGTTGTAATTAAAAAGAAATGCTTCCTCAAATAAAATGTAACTGGTGGTTTTGGTTATTCTGGTAAACAATAACCTCACTTTGAACAACAACAAACCAGTTATATATGTCAAATGGCACAAACCCACAAAGCTCTTGTGTCAACAAAGAGATGAGCTACTGACCTTAAATGAAAGCAGAGTCTAAAAGCACTGGATATGGTACAGTAAATTTGGAACTATTTAGCTAATTAATAATCAAAATAGAATTATTATGTAAAATAAAACATCTTTAATTACTTTGTGTATATATATATATATATATATATATATATATATATATATATATATATATATATATATATATATATATATATACAGTGCTCAGTGCAAATGAGTACACCCCCTTTGAAAAGTAACATTTTAAACAATATCTCAATGAACACAAACAATTTCCAAAATGTTGAAAAAACAAAGTTTAATATAACATCTGTTTAACTTATAACGTGAAAGTAAGGTTAATAATATAAACTTAGATTACACATTTTTCAGTTTTACTCAAATTAGGGTGTTGCAAAAATGAGTACAAGCCACAACAAAAACTATTACATCTAGTGCTTTGTATGGCCTCCATGATTTTTAATGACAGCACCAAGTCTTCCAGGCATGGAATGAACAAGTTGGCGACATTTTGCAACATCAATCTTTTTCCATTCTTCAACAATGACCTCTTTAATCTAATCTAATCTAATCTAATCTAATCTAATCTAATCTAATCTAATCTAATCTAATCTAATCTTTTAGTGACTGGATGCTGGATGGAGAGTGATGCTCAACTTGTCTCTTCAGAATTCCCCATAGGTGTTCGATTGAGTTCAGATCAAGAGACATACTTGGCCACTGAATCACTTTCACCCTGTTCTTCTTCAGAAATCCAACAGTGGCCTTAGATGTGTGTTTAGGATCATTGTCATGTTGGAAAAGTGCACGACGACCAAGGGCACAGAGTGATAGTAGCATCTTCTCTTTCAGTATAGAGCAATACATCTGTGAATTCATGATGCCATCAATGAAATGCAGCTCCCCGACACCAGCAGCACTCATGCAGCCCCACATAAGGACACTGCCACCACCATGTTTCACTGTAGGCACCATGCAGGGCTCGAAATTCGCGGTGGTCCGGTCACCCGAGGCAACTTAATTTGTCATTTGGCGGGTAATTCCTGTCACTAGCCAGCCCGGCTGGCTAGTTGAAAATAAAAAGTATATATGAAGCGAAGATTCAGACACACCGTCAACTAAAGCTGCCACATATTAAGCGTGTGCCGTGTCTGTGTTCATCGATGTGTTTATGGGCAGGACGGAAAATACCGAAGAATTCCGAATCATATCGTGTACGAGTCAGGCTGTCGGTTTTATCATGACTGCGCATGCATATAACGCATCTCGTTGAATATCGCGGTAATCACGTGTAGTATTGGACCAGGTGGGTGGAGCACAGAAGCACGGCAGGCCAGAACTGAGTTCTCAATGAACTATTTATTGCTAGCTTTTCAGCCTTTTATCACTTCCCAGCCACGCCCGCGCCCGCACGCACACACAGACACACACGTGTTCTGGTTGGGGAGAGCTCCCTTTCTCTGCTCTCCTCTCCTTTTAAAGGGCGCGGTCACAGGGGAAGACACACAAACACAGGTTAATCCCCATTAGGTGCAATGATTCCACCACTTACCTTCCCTGACTCCGCCCTCCATTCACAGACCAACGCTTGGCCACGCCCCCGCTGCCACATCACGTTATCAAATTCAATAGAAGTGGCCACATTATCGCCCATTTAAACACGTGTTTTTTTGTTGTTTACATCTACATTTGCCAAGGCTACGTTGCGATGTGGAATTTTCTGAAAGGTGTACAGAAACCGCCAGAGACGGGGACAAAGCAACCTCGGTCTGAAGAGGAGAAAAAGGCCGCCGATAAAGCATACGAGAAGGAGGAACGACAAAGGACTTATAAGCAAACGTGGGAGCAGGGTAGGCCTTGGCTGCGATACGATTTTTATGGAATAATTAATTTTTTTCAAGTTGATTCCTAGTCAATATGAAGCTCCTAATGCTTTCTCTCTCATAAATGGTGAAATACAGAAAGCATGTTGGACATATTTTGGGTGCTATAGTCATGATAGTAAGTATATTTGTTTTCAATACTCATACACTATGGAAAAAGATTGATGTTGCAAAATGTCGCCAACTTGTTCATTCCATGCCTGGAAGACTTGGTGCTGTCATTAAAAATCATGGAGGCCATACAAAGTACTAGATGTAGTAGTTTTTGTTGTGGCGTGTACTCATTTTTGCACCACCCTAATTTGAGTAAAACTGAAAAATGTGTAATCTAAGTTTATATTATTAACCTTACTTTCACGTTATAAGTTAAACAGATGTTATATTAAACTTTGTCTTTTCAACATTTTGGAAATTGTTTGTGTTCATTGAGATATTGTTTAAAATGTTACTTTTCAAAGGGGGTGTACTCATTTATGCTGAGCATATATATATATATATATATATATATATATATATATATATATATATATATATATATATATATATATTTATTTATTTTATTTTTTTTTATTTTAAGTTTGAACATTTTCTATGAGATTGCCACAGGGGATGTGTTAGTTTGAGTTCTGTTATTTGACACAAAATAATGGTTGTGAATAGGCATTATATTATATAATAGGGTATACAACCTCTACAAAATGTGTTGCCACACACAGAAGAATTGATACAGGTGTGTGTGGTTGTGCTGGTGAGTGTACGTGTGTGTGTGTGTGTGTGTGTGTGTGTGTGTGTGTGTGTGTGTGTGTGTGTGTGTGTGTGTGTGTGTGTGTGTTTGTGTTTGAAGCGAAACAGTGTGCTGGCTAGTGTGGGTTCGGTGCAAGTCCAAGTTGGCTTTGACTTCAAAGCACTCCTGTTGCCTGTACGCACACACACACCTGCAGGACGTTAGAAATGGTGTCATCAGATTACGTGTAGAGATGGGTTTACTATATTTCTCAAAGCTCTCTCTCTCTCTTTCTCTCTCTCTGTATTTGATTGTTCTTACAATGTATATTTAACTTCCTGTATCTGAAACATCATCTGTGGTCTTATCTCTCTCACACACACACACACACACACACACACACACACACACACACAGCCAACTCACCTTTATTCTGTAAAGTCCCTAAAACACCAGGTGAACCTTTGCTGGTCCAGCTGAAGCAGACTCACATGCTGATCTCAAGAGAGAGATTCATATGATTTGCTTTTTAGCTCAATAAATCACTGCATGACAACTTTAGTTCTGAACTACAATTAATTCACATTTATTGTTTGAAACACAAAAATTAAAGAAACAATTATAATCGTGGTTTCATCTTATGCTGTCATATATGTGCGTACAATGTAGTTAGAGCATTGCTGAAGATGTAACGAAGAATGTGCAGACCTCCCAAGTGACCCGCATCTGGCAGGTCAGACCCACAAAATGATATCAAAACCAGCTGACCCGCCAAGACATGAAAAAACCTGCGTCAGAAAAATCTAAAGAGTAATGTCAATGATCTGTCAGGATTTATAGCTGAGCTCCCTACGCGCAAAGCACACGGCGCGAAGCTCCATACTTAAGAGAAATATGGTAAAGCAGCAACCTGATTTCTGATGGCATTTACAACCACAGGGAAAACAATCGTAAGTGCAAGGCAATGTATCTCAGAAACACTTGACCACCAGACAATGCAGTTTATATCTTTATTTACATAAGATAGATGTTTTTTTTTTATCCAGTGCTTATTTTTAATTTGGTTTTTAAAAAATAACATGGGGATTATTTACTATCACATTTTACATTCTTCAGGAGATCTGCTTTTAGGCAGTCCCTAAAAACATTTCAAATTGGTTTAACTTGGAAATGCAAGTTCACCTGCTGCCTTGAAAATGCAAGTTAACTCAATTTGACGATTATCTGTTTCAACTCAGAAAATTTAAAGTCTCAGTTAGTCAAGACAACTACCCTGTCCACACTAGGGATTTTGTACCGATACGAAACTACTTTCGTACCGCAACACCTGTCCACATTAGCAACTATACCGGTACTGTAGCGGTATAACTGTATCGGTACGAAACCCACAAATGTATGGGTTTTGTACCGGTACAGTATCGGTACTGTAGCGCTTCGCTGTAGTGTGGACAGACGAAGTGGTTCTGTATCGATACAAATATAATGCGCATGCGCAAAGTCACACACCTCAATCGATGTCTTCGCTGAATAAAATAGTGAAGAACGGAGATTCGTTTGTTTCTTTCTCAACTACCTCACGCGTTTTATACGATTCGACTGAATAAATGACCACCAGAAATACACACTGTACATTGACAACAAAAAGCACACACACGTTGTTTCATCCGTACGGAAGCCGAGAGAGGCCCTTCATATAATCCTTTTTTTTATTCACCTTGTTATCCCGAGATAACGACATAATTAATTCAGGATCTCGAGAAGACATTCTCATCTCATCTCATTATCTCTAGCCGTTTTATCCTTCTACAGGGTCGCAGGCAAGCTGGAGTCTATCCCAGCTGACTATGGGCGAAAGGCGGGGTACACCCTGGACAAGTCGCCAGGTCATCACAGGGCTGACACATAGACACAGACAACCATTCACACTCACACCTACGGTCAATTTAGAGCCACCAATTAGCCTAACCTGCATGTCTTTGGACTGTGGGGGAAACCGGAGCACCCGGAGGAAACCCACGCGGACACGGGGAGAACATGCAAACTCCGCACAGAAAGGCCCTCGCCGGCCACGGGGCTCGAACCCGGACCTTCTTGCTGTGAGGCGACAGCACTAACCACTACACCACCGTGCCACCCCTCGAGAAAACAACACAACTAATTCGAGATCTCGAGAAAACAAAACCATTATTTCATGATCTCGAGTAAACAGCTGAGAAATGGTTCATTCAGGTGCGCCAAGAGACTTGTGATATGCTGACTTTGGGGCTATTTCTCATTCTGTATAGACGCAACTTTGGTCATTAGAATGTCTGGAATAATCGATCACCTAATAAGGCAATATTTTGATCAGGGGTTGACACAGGGAGAGATTGCATTAAGTCTTTTAATAAGGGATAATTTCAAAATTAGTCTGCGGCACCTCCGCAGAAGACTGGCCCGGCTTCGTCTCTACCGACGGAGATACAGTGATCCAGCTGAGATCATGAAATAATTGTTTTGTTTTCTCGAGATCACGGAATAATTGTTTTGTTTTCTCGAGATCTCGAAATAACGGATGCCATATATTCTCAGAAGGAAGTTACTCGGTAACCACGGAAACATTTCGCACACGCGCATTTCAACTACCGTGAAAGAAAACCACAAACATTTCTCGCTAGTGTGGACAGATGCACTAAACTGTACCGGTATACTTTGTATCGATACAGTTATACCACTTTTGTACCGGTATAAGTGTGAACACAGCATAAGTAATTCAAGTCTAACCTTTGAAAACTTGCACAGATTAGTTCAAATTAAAACACTTTTCAGAGCTCATTGAGTTAAAGAGAAAAAGTAAGTGAACATAACTAAACAAGGCTGAAATGTTTTACAGTGTTGCTGATAAGTGTTTTTGGACCGATTAACAGCTTATTAAACAAGTACATGTGTATATATATGTATAGGGCCTGTACGTCTTCTCGTATGTATGGGGTTAGTTGATTGGGTACCTCTGCCGGTCATGCTGACAAGTGACAAATGAAATCTGGTCTTTTCATTCACAACAGTCTGACTACTCAACCACTTCCGAAACTGCTTTTTGGCATTTCACATGCTGAGATTATCCGATGGTCTTGACAGGGCCTGCAAGTTTACCACCCTACAGACATATGACAGCTGCTGTCATTGCATGCATATACATATGTCAATTAATCTTTATATTATTTACATTATTGATCTCTGCCGTACGTAATTCATTACAAGTACAAGTACACCAAAGAAAAGAAAGTGTGTGCATTCTAAAATGAAGTTCAATAAAGAGTGGGTTTTGCATTTCCGTGTGTACAGCCTGTGAAAGATCAGCCAAGCAAAGCTTTCTGCACAGTGAATATATATTATTTTTAATAACTGATTTACAAGCTCTAGACCTAATGCTTAAATTTATCTTTATATTCTTGGTTTGTAAAGAGATCCATATGTTGGAAATATCACAGTGTTTTAATGTATCTAAAATCTAGATCTGCATCTGATAGACTCTAGTGTAGGACTATAATAGGCTAATGTCTGTAATGATCTAAGACTAATGTGTGATTTATCAAATGGCAAGGTCGTTGCCCCATCAAAATAAACACTGCTCGGTGCTGTCAGATGCTAAACATGTACTGTTATGAACTGTCAGCAGATACATGACCCACTTGCAAGTTTTGATACCAATATAAATGTTATAAAAAATAAGGTGAAATGCATGGAAATTACATATTTCAGTGCCATTTAAAAAAAAATTCTGGGGGAGACACCCCCCCAACCTCACCCACAAGCGGTAGGGGGATGCCCCCTCCTGCACCCTTCCCCCTTGGTGTCTTCACTGTTGTCAATCAGCCACTGTGCAGCCTCAGCCTCCAGGATCACTTCAGAAATGGACCAACATTTGAAAGTTGGAAACTTGGGACCTATGATGTGTATCTCTGGTGAGCGTGCATAGCCAGTATTGCCAGCTTACTTTGCTAATCTGCCAATGAAACTACTACAAAGCCTAGTATGTAACAAGTAAATCAAACAACCAGTTTTCACACTTATTAGTGTATATATATATATATATATATATATATATATATATATATATATATATATATATATATATATACACACACACACTCACTGGCCACTTTAATAGGAACTTGTTCTTGATTCTAAGATTCCTGTTCTTGGCTGACATGAGTGAAACCCATTGTGGTCTTCTGCTGTTGTATGCTGAGATGTTCACCACAGTTGTAAAGAGTGATTATATGAGTTACTATATCCTTCCTGGCAGCTCAAACCAATCTGGCCATTTTCCTCTGACCTCTCTTATCAACAAGGCGTTTCCACCAACAGAACTGTTGCTCATTCATTGTTTTTTGTTTTTCGCACCATTCTGTGTAAACTCTAGAGGCTGTTGTGTGTGAAAACCCCAGGAGATCAGCAGTTTCTGAAATACTCAAACCAGTCCATCTGGCTCAAACCAACACCCATGCCACAGTGAAAGTCACAGTTTTTGAGATCACAATTTTTCCTATTCTGATGTTTGAAGTGAACATTAACTGAAGATCTTAACTTGTATCTGCATGATTTTATGCATTGTGCTGCTGTCAAGGGATTGGCTGATTAGACAACTGCATGAAACAGCAGGCATCTGGGTGTATCTAATAAAGTGGCCAGTGAGTGTATCGTACTATACAAAGGTCTTAGGTACCCTGTTTTTTAGTACAAACTTTGGCATAGATTTTCATTTTATGACTTCTACATTATCAAGTCAGTACAAAAACATTTTTAGATTTCCAATCATTAGTTTTCCAGCAGGGCGGCACGGTGGTGTAGTGGTTAGCGCTGTCACCTCACAGCAAGAAGGTCCAGGTTCGAGCTCCGTGGCCGGCGAGGGCCTTTCTGTGCGGAGTTTGCATGTTCTCCCCGTGTCTGTGTGGGTTTCCTCCAGGTGCTCCGGTTTCCCCCACAGTCCAAAGACATGCAGGTTAGGTTAACTGGTGATTCTAAATTGACCGTAGGTGTGAATGTGAGTGTGAATGGTTGTCTGTGTCTATTGCCGCTTTTAAACTACCAACGCGGCTGAGTTAGGCTGAGCCGTGCCGTGCTGAGTTGGGCTGAGTCGAGCTGAGCGGGGCTGTTGGAGTTGCATTTCGACTACAACCGCGCTGAACCGTGCTGGATGGAAGTGGGTGGACACATTGGGTGGAGTTAGCGAAAGTGGGTGGACGTCAGGTGATGTCGTTATGCGGCGCAAACAGTGACATCAGTGAGCTTTTAAGCGCTAGTCTCACGACCCGGATAGTAAACAATAAACATGGAGGACATGGAGTCGTTAGTGTTGCTGGTCTTGGTGCTGTGGCTTGTTGTCACCGACAACGCCAACAGATACTGGCAAGAGCGTATAGATGAGGCGAGGCGCATAAGGCTTCATAATTCTTGTAATTCGTAATTCTCCTTCTTCCGGGTTTATGGTGTTTACAGATCCCAGCGTGCTCGCGGGGCATGTGTGGGCGTGTGAGGACACTCCTCCTCATCAATCAGTGCACAGGGGAGTGTCTGCTCACGCCCCTAGCCCCACTCAGCTCGGTTTGGCTCACTTCAGCCCTACTCCAAAACCCTGCGAGTTTTGGGGGCTGAGCAGGGCTGAAGCGAGCTGAGTCGTGCTGTTCTTAGATAGTCGAAACGCGAGCCGTGTCGGGCTGAAGTGAGCTGAAGCGAGCTGAAGTGAGCTGAAAAAGGGTAGTGGAAAAGGGCCATATGTGTCAGCCCTGTGATGACCTGGCAACTTGTCCAGGGTGTACCCCGCCTTTCGTCCATAGTCAGCTGGGATAGGCTCCAGCTTGCCTGCGACCCTGTAGAAGGATAAAGCGGCTAGAGATGATGAGATGAGAAAAATGTTTGTATGTTAGTAAAGAAAGCAGCATATTATGCAAGAAACACTTTTCCAACAAAAGATATCATGAAGACTACTGGGTTTTGCTACAAAAATTAAGAAGCAAGTGTGACAGTCAAAGTGTCCAGAAGAACTGTGGCTAGTTCTGTAAGATGCTCAGTAAAACCTACAGCTCATTTCCTTATAAAACTGCATTAATTGTACCTGAAATTAATTTTTTTTTTAAAGCAAAGGGTTGTCACATGGCGGCACGGTGGTGTAGTGGTTAGCACGGTCACCTCACAGCAAGAAGGTCCTGGGTTCGAGCCCAGTGGCCGGCAAGGGCCTTTCTGTGTGGAGTTTGCATGTTCTCCCCGTGTCCGTGTGGGTTTCCTGCGGGTGCTCCGGTTTCCCCCACAGTCCAAAGACATGCAGGTTAGGTTAACTGGTGACTCTAAATTGACCGTAGGTGTGAATGTGAGTGTGAATGGTTGTTTGTCTCTATGTGTCAGCCCTGCGATAACCTGGTGACTTGTCCAGGGTGTACCCCCCCTCTCGCCCATAGTCAGCTGGGATAGGCTCCAGCTTGCCTGCGACCCTGTAGAACTGGATAAGTGGCTACAGATAATGGATGGAGGGTCATCACACCAAATATTGACTTTGTTTAATTTATGACTGTTTACTGATCTTTATAGTTTTTTTTTTAATGTAAACATTTAATTTCATTTTTTGGAGGCATCACTTTTCTACAGCTTCCTAGTATAAAGTAGAATAAGGGTTGCATACTGAGGGTCTCTCTTTTTTTTTTCTTCGATTGTAGCTCGCTATATTTTTGCAACCAAATGGCAGAAAATGTAAATTCTAAACAAAATATCAAGGGCAGTTTTTTTGTTTAAATCGACATACTACATAATATAGCACTAGTGCACTATAATATGTACTGATACTGGCACACCATACATGGCATAGGATACTACGCTGACATACTATTTACTTTGTCTTAACTTGTTTTCATCAACATGAGTTTGAGTGAAAAATTTCCCATCATCAGTCAAAGACTAGGGCTGCAAGTGAATACTCAGAAGGGGGGAGCGAGGAGACTTGGGATAGTTTGCATTCCCATAAATATCCGGTCTGTTCTTTCCTGTAATGCTGTAAGGTCATCTCAGTGAGCCTATACTGATGTTAAAGAAGAAATCCACCTTGAATATTAATATGTAACCTTCAATTGTGTACATTACAGGCATTTAGCAGACGCTCTTAGCCAAAGCAACCTACAACATACCCAGAACAGCCTGGGGATTTTACAGTGGTGCTTGAAAGCTTGTGAACCCTTGAGAATTTTCTATATTTCTGCATAAATATGACCTAAAACATCATCAGATTTTCACACAAGTTCTAAAAGTAGATAAAGAGAACCCATTTAAACAAATGAGACAAAAACATTATACTTGGTCATTTATTTATTGAGGAAAATGATCCAATATTACATATCTGTGAGTGGCAAAAGTATGTGAACCTTTGCTTTCAGTATCTGGTGTGACCCCCTTGTGCACCAATAACTGCAACCAAACATTTCCGGTAACAGTTGATCAGTCCTGCACACCAGCTTGGAGGAATTTTAGCCCATTCCTCCGTATACAACAACTTCAACTCTGGGATGTTGGTGGGTTTCCTTACATGAACTGCTCGCTTCAGGTCCTTCCACAACATTTCGATTGGATTAAGGTCAGGACTTTGACTTGGCCATTCCGAAACATTAACTTTTATTCTTCTTTAAACATTCTTTGGTAGAACGACTTTTGTGCTTAGGGTCGTTGTCTTGCTGCATGACCCGCCTTCTCTTGAGATTCAGTTCATGGACAGATGTCCTGACATTTTCCTTTAGAATTCACTGGTATAATTCAGAATTCATTGTTCCATCAATGATGGCAAGCCGTCCTGGCCCAGATGCAGCAAAACAGGCCCAAACCATGATACTACCACCACCATGTTTCACAGATGGGATAAGGTTCTTATGCTGGTATGCAGTGTTTTCCTTTCTCCAAACATAACACTTCTCATTTAAACCAAAAAGTTCTATTTTGGTCTCATCAGTCCACAAAACATTTTTCCAATAGCCTTCTGGTTTGTCCCCATGATCTTTAGCAAACTGCAGACGGGCAGCAATGTTCTTTTTGTAGAGGAGTGGCTTTCTCCTTGCAACCCTGCCATGCACACCATTGTTGTTCAGTGTTCTCCTGATGGTGGCCTCATGAACATTAACATTAGCCAATGTGAGAGAGGCCTTCAGTTACTTAGAAGTTACCCTGGGGTCCTTTGTGACCTCGCCGACTATTACACACCTTGCTCTTGGAGTGATCTTTGTTGGTCGACCACTCCTGGGGAGGGTAACAATGGTCTTAAATTTCCTCCATTTGTACACAATCTGTCTGACTGTGGATTGGTGGAGCTCAAACTCTTTAGAGATGGTTTTGTAACCTTTTCCAGCCTGATGAGTATCAACAATGCTTTTTCTGAGGTCCGCAGAAATCTCCTTTGTTTGTGCCATGATACACTTCCACAAACATGTGTTGTGAAGATCAGACTTTGATAGATCCCTGTTCTTTAAATAAAACAGGGTGCCCACTCCCACCTGATTGTCATCCCATTAATTGAAAACACCTGACTCTAATTTCACCTTCAAATTAACTGCTAATCCTAGAGGTTCACATACTTTTGCCACTCACAGATATGTAATATTGGATCATTTTCCTCAATAAATAAATGACCAAGTATAATATTTTTGCCTCATTTGTTTAACTGGGTTCTCTTAATCTACTTTTACAACCCCGATTCCAAAAAAGTTGTGACAAAGTACAAATTATAAATAAAAATGGAATGCAATAATTTACAAATCTCAAAAACTGATATTGTATTCACAATAGAACATAGACAATATATCAAATGTCAAAAGTGAGACATTTTGAGGGGCGGCACGGTGGTGTAGTGGTTAGCACTGTCGCCTCACAGCAAGAAGGTCCTGGGTTCGAGCCCCGGGGCCGGCGAGGGCCTTTCTGTGTGGAGTTTGCATGTTCTCCCCATGTCCGCGTGGGTTTCCTCCGGGTGCTCCGGTTTCCCCCACAGTCCAAAGACATGCAGGTTAGGTTAACTGGTGACTCTAAATTGACCGTAGGTGTGAATGTGAGTGTGAATGGTTGTCTGTGTCTATGTGTCGGCCCTGTGATGACCTGGCGACTTGTCCAGGGTGTACCCCGCCTCTCGCCCATAGTCAGCTGGGATAGGCTCCAGCTTGCCTGCGACCCTGTAGAAGGATGGAGCGGCTAGAGATAATGAGATGAGAGATGAGACATTTTGAAATTTCATGCCAAATGTTTGGCATGAAGTTTGGAGTGGCAACGGTTCTCAGAAGTAAAGATGGGAAGAGGATCACCAATCCCCGTAATTCTCATTTGAAATTTCATGACAGCAACACATCTCAAAAAGTTGGGACAGGGCCAATAACAGGCTGGAAAAGTTAAAGGTACAAAAAAGGAACAGCTGGAGGACCAAATTGCAACTCATTAGGTCAGTTGGCAATAGGTCATTAACATGACTGGGTATAAAAAGAGCATCTTGGAGTGGCAACGGTTCTCAGAAGTAAAGATGGGAAGAGGATCACCAATCCCCCTAATTCTGAGCCGACAAATAGTGGAGCAATATTAGAAAGGAGTTAGACAGTGTAAAATTGCAAAGAGTTTGAACATATCATCATCTACAGTGCATAATATCATCAAAAGATTCAGAGAATTTGGCAGAGTCTCTGTGCATAAGGTTCAAGGCCGGAAAACCATACTGGGTGCCCATGATCTTCGGGCCCTTAGACGGCACTGCATCACATACAGGCATGCTTCTGTATTGGAAATCACAAAATGGGCTCAGAAATATTTCCAGAGAACATATCTGTGAACACAATTCACCATGCCATCCGCCGTTGCCAGCTAAAACTCTATAGTTCAAAGAAGAAGCCGTATCTAAACATGATCCAGAAGCGCAGACGTCTTCTCTGGGCCAAGGCTCATTTAAAATGGACTGTGGCAAAGTGGAAAACTGTTCTGTGGTCAGACGAATCAAAATTTGAAGTTCTTTATGGAAATCAGGGATGCCGTGTCATTCAGACTAAAGAGGAGAAGGACGACCCAAGTTGTTATCAGCGCTCAGTTCAGAAGCCTGCATCTCTGATGGTATGGGGTTGCATTAGTGCGTGTGGCATGGGCAGCTTACACATCTGGAAAGACACCATCAATGCTGAAAGGTATATCCAGGTTCTAGAGCAACATATGCTCCCATCCAGACGACGTCTCTTTCAGGGAAGACCTTGCATTTTCCAACATGACAATGCCAAACCACATACTGCATCAATTACAGCATCATGGCTGCGTAGAAGAAGGGTCCGGGTACTGAACTGGCCAGCCTGCAGTCCAGATCTTTCACCCATAGAAAACATTTGGCGCATCATAAAACAGAAGATACAACAAAAAAGACCTAAGACAGTTGAGCAACTAGAATCCTACATTAGACAAGAATGGGTTAACATTCCTATCCCTAAACTTGAGCAACTTGTCTCCTCAGTCCCCAGACGTTTACAGACTGCTGTAAAGAGAAAAGGGGATGTCTCACAGTGGTAAACATGGCCTTGTCCCAACTTTTTTGAGATGTGTTGTTTTCATGAAATTTAAAATCACCTAATTTTTCTCTTTAAATGATACATTTTCTCAGTTTAAACACTTGATATGTCATCTATGTTCTATTCTGAATAAAATTATGGAATTTTGAAATTTCCACATCATTGCATTCCGTTTTTATTTACAATTTGTACTTTGTCCCAACTTTTTTGGAATCGGAGTTGTAGTACTTGTGTGAAAATCTGATAATGTTTTAGGTCATATTTAAGCAGAAATATAGAAAATTCTAAAGGGTTCACAAACTTTCAAGCACCACTGTAGGTGCCTTTTTCAAGGGCACATCAGCCATTCCTGATGGCCCAGGGAATTGAACCAATGACCTTTTAGTCCCAAAGCTACATTACTATTAGGCCATGGCTTCCAGCAGGTAAAAAATTTAATTTATAATTAAATTCTGTGTTGACTTACAGGATACAGCAATTGCTTTATCACTACCTAAAGATAAAAATGCATCAGTGCTTTAGTCCTTTACTCTGTCCAACTCTCTCACCTTCTCATCTGTACACTCTGCTTAAACATATCAGGTTCCAAAACTCCAACTTTAATCTAATACTGCTGTCAACTCCATCTTCCTCATCATCTCACAGATCACTATCTAGCTGAGCCAAGTTTATGTGCAAGTGTGTTGTATAGCTGCATTGCATTCTGGAACTTTGAGTCCAACATGTCCTTCTGTGGTGGAGTTCTCATACTATGACATTGAACGACGCTAGAAAACAATGAGTGAGAAAAGAAGCGAGGAGATAACCATGAAATCTGACTGTTATCCTTTAATTCTGAACACAATCACTAACTTGTCACATGAATAATGAAAATACAGCATCAATCAATAAACCACCACCAGAATCACTAAGCACATGACAAATATTTAAATATAAACATATTTCATTTGTTTCACGGTGGTTTCCTTTAAAAACGAATGAAATCAAAGAACAGTGTTTTGTACACGCTCATTTGTTGACCTCTCATGGCTGTGTTTATGTGTTTGTGCGAGTTCCCTCAGCTCACGCGCCACAGAATGTTTTTCTGCACTTATCTCTCTACTCCAAACAGCGCCGCACTCTCTTGACCCAGCTCGGCGTCCGAGGGGTGATCGGAACGCCAAACCCAAACAACATTCAAGTCACCCTGTCAGCGGCCCATGGTTGTGTGTAAACAAGCATTTGCTCTCGTTCACACCTCATCACAGCAAACTGGCACAGAACATCAGTAGCTCTCATAGTCAAGCTGTATAGGCTTAGCCATGCATGTTTCCCTGCCTAAATAGAAAACAGATTTAGTGTTTTAGCTGCTGGCACACAGAAAAGCAGGTCATTAGGCCACACACGCGCACACACAAATGTTCTTAACTGTTTATGAAGCAAAGCTATATAAAATAAGAGAAGAGAAAGAGAAAGCGTTCCTGTGGTTGGTTTGAGGAGTAAGGTCTTGTTCTGTCCCCTTTCATGCCTCTTTCTGCTCCTTGCTCTGTCGTTCTTCTGAGTCCTTCATGTTTTGAATGTGGTTAGTGTATAGTCTGATTAAACATATGGAGAAAATCAACCTCCTCACTTCCTGACCGCTTCTGTTCACCCGCTCTTTCTTCTCTCCTCCCAGCTCACAGAACATTATCAGAACAAGTTCTGAAAAAGTTAGTGTGCAACATTATGAAAAGTAATGTGTTCAAATGGACAATATAAATTCATGCTTTTGGCATTAAAAAGACAAACACAATACTTACCAAGTTTTTAAAGTCACGAGAACATGACTTTGATATGACATGATCATGGTTGGCTGGTATAAATGACCTATCAGGGCTAAGCTCCCCTTTCTTCCAAGGAAAAAATATATATAAAAATAAAGCCCCAGTTTTGGCATCCTAACATATTATTGACTTTTAACAGATGGCTTAATGTTTTACTGAGGCTTGTAAGTAAAAATACACATAATGATAGAGGGTGGGCCTAATTTTCTTTGCAGCCCAGATTGTAGATTCACACAACTTGTTGTTGATAGTTATGTCAAATGATTACACTTTTTGAAATGCCCCCAAGGTTTTGTATGCATTTGGGCAAATTTTTTTAAGACCACTCCTCTGATACATCCATAAGACCTCACCAGGAATGAATGAAAAGGTACCTGTGAAAAATATCTATGAACAAGCGTTCTCTTTTTATTTTCTTAGTCACTCTTCATGACTAAAATTACACTGCAATTGCACATCCATGGGCCCAATGTTGATTGTATCTGCTGGTATAATAGTTTGCTTTACAAGTTTCTTATGGTAACATCTCTAACAAATGTTCCTACAAGACACAATACTGTATGTAATTATATATATATTTTAACTATAACATGTCTTAGCTTAAACTGTAGCACTATAAATATCAAAACACAAAATATTTATTTCAGTATCTTGTCCATATGAGACCAATGTATTAACAAAAGGCTTAAAAGAACAGTCCACCGTATTTCCATAATGAAATATGCTCTTATCTGAATTGAGATGAGCTGCTCCGTACCTGTCCGAGCTTTGCGCGACCTCCCAGGCAGTCAGACGCAGTCAGACGCGCTGTCACTCCTGTTAGCAATGCAGCTAGGCTCAGTATGGCCAACGGTATTTTTGGGGGCTGTAGTTAGATGTGACCAAACTCTTCCGCGTTTTTCCTGTTTACATAGGTTTATATGACCAGTGACATGAAACAAGTTCAGTTACACAAATTGAAACGTAGCGATTTTCTATGCTATGGAAAGTCCACACTATAATGACAGGCGTACTAACACCTTCTGCGCGCTTCGGCAGCGCATTGATACGGAGCTCAGATATCAATGCGCTGCCGAAGCGCGCAGAAGGTGTTAGTACGTCTGTCATTATAGTACGCACTTTCCATAGCATAGAAAATCGCTACGTTTCAATTTGTGTAACTGAACTTGTTTCATGTCACTGGTCATATAAACCGATGTAAACAGGAAAAACGCGGAAGAGTTTGGTCGCATCTAACTACAGCCCCAAAAAATACCTTTGGCTATACTGAGCCTAGCTACATTGCTAACAGGAGTGACAGCACGTCTGACTGCGTCTGACTGACTGGGAGGTCGCGCAAAGCTCGGACAGGTATGGAGCAGCTCGTCTCAATTCAGATAAGAGCATATTTCATTATGGAAATACGGTGGACTGTTCCTTTAAGCTCCACCCACTTTCGACAATCACTTCATGTATGTAGACACTTAGACACTTCACCATAACAGCCATGTGTGGGCCTTCCCCATACTGTTGCCACAGGTTTTGAGCAAACAATTGTATAGAATGACTTTGTATGTGGGGCAACACGGTGGTGCACTGTCACCTAACAGCAAGAAGGTTCTGGGTTCGGATCTTTCAGTTGACTGGGGCCTTTCTGTGTGGAGTTTGCATGTTCTTCCCATGCCTGTGTGGGTTTCCTCTGGGTGCTCTGGTTTCCTGCCACAGTCCAAAGAAAAGGAGATTAGGTCAACCGGCTATTCTAAATTGCCCATAGGTGTGAATGTGAGATGTGGTGTTCATCCCTGCGACAGAATGGCAACCTGCCAAGGGAGTACCCTGCCTCTCACCTGAAGTCAGCTAGGATTGAATCCAGCTTTCCTGCATGACCCTGATGGATAAGTGGTATAGATAATGGATGGATGGATGGATGGATGGATGGATGGATGGATGGATGGATGGATGGATGGATGGATGGATGGATGGATGGATGGATGGATGGATGGAGCATTAACATTTCCTTTCAGTGGGGCCCAAATCTGTTCCAGCATGTATCCCTGTGCACATAGCCATGTCCATAAAGACATAGTTTACCAAGGTTGGAATGGAAGAGCTTGAGTGACCTGCACAGAACTCTGATCTCAACCCCAATGAAAACCTTTGGAATGAATTGGAATACTGACTGTGCCCCAGGCCTCCTCAGTTCCAGAATGTAGTGGACAGGCTTCCCAGAAGAGTGGAGGTTATTATATGGGTTGTGATCAAAAAGTTCCAGTCTGTTCCTGTTGCAAATGAACAGAGCGTGGCACAGTTATATGCATGCAGCAGGAGCAAGCAGTAACTTTCGTGAGTCAGTATGTCACATGACATCGTGCTGTCAGTATTGGGACCCATGTTACATGCGTTTTTGTGATAATGTGCATGTATGTATTTGTGATTTTACTATGGACTTCAAACTTGAGCAGAGACATCAATGCTTCAGGAGCATAACCCTCGAAAATATCCAAGAAATCAAGCACATTGTGGCTCGGGATCATTGGGTTGTCCTGACTTCTGCCCGTCTTTAAGCATGGATGCCACTCAAAACACCTTTCCCGGCTCATTGCTTCAATGCCATAGGCTTGCTGAAACATTTCAAGGGTCTCTGTTGCCCATTTCTCAAGTTTAACACAGCATTTGATGTTTACTCTCTGCATAAAATCGCAAGTGTGCATGTCCATGTTGTCACAAAAGCGCATGTAACACAGTTCCCAATGTTGACACTGTGATGTCACATGGCAGACTGATTCAAAAGAGTTACTGCTCACTCCTGCTGTATCCACATGGCCTTCCTGAACTCCATTTCTTTGCAACAGGAACAGTCTTGGAACTTGTAACAACAAAGAAGGACTAAACCTGGAATGAGATGTTCAACAAGCACATATGGGTGTGACGGTCAGGTGTCCACAAACTTTTGGCCATAAATATATGTCAGTGTTTGTGTCATTATGATATACGTCATTTTCATTTATGTACCTTAAACTGCATCTGCTGTAGAGTAGAAACATTAAAACAGTGTATTTCTCAAAACATCCATCCATTATCCATAACCGCTTATCCTGTGCAGGGTCATAGGCAAGCTGGAGCCTATCCCAGCTGACTATGGGTGAGAGATGGGGTACCACCATACAGGTTAGGTTAGTTAATGGCTCTAAATTGACTGTAGGTGTGAATGTGAGTGTAAATGGTTGTTTGTCTCTATGCCCATGTTTACATTAGACCGTATCAGCGGATCATCAGATTAACGTTTTTAAAACGATTAGTGTGCACACAGCAACACCAATACACAATTCGCGTGCACACAGCAACACCAATACACGGATACGCTCGGCTCCGCAGGCATCCTGCGCTCCAAATCACTCCGCCCTGAACAGCGAGTGCCCTCTGGAGGGTGCGCACTCCGGCCTTGCGCAGCTCACAGAGCACGCGAGTGAAGTGCACAAGCTGTGATTCGGGACTGAGCTGCTGTGTGTGTGATCCCAGTGCATATCACTTACCACTTGCAAGTGGAAGGATGGCAAGCCTAAAGACAATCATAACTACACAATGGGCAGTATTTGCATCAGTATTTGCAGTATTTTCATACTTTTATACTCTTTAATGAAAGGTGATACAAGGCGGAAGTCCGCGCCGTTTTTCAGCAGTCGCGTCACATGACCAACGCCAGCGAATCAGGAAGGTGGATGTCACAGTGACGTTGTCCAATGACGACGCCAGCTAGAGCTCAGCACAGCATATCCGCGTATTCTGAATGTTTACACAGCACCGGACCAGACACGATCTGGATTGAATACGTGGACGCTGGCGGATTCCCGTTTCCCGGCGTTTCCAGGCAGTTTAATGTAAACGGACAGTGCATCCGCGAAGAAAACGAGACAGATACGGTCTAATGTACACTTGGCCTATGTGTCAGTCCTGTGATGATCTGGAGACTTGTCCAGGGTGTACCCCGCCTCTCACCCATAGTCATCTGGGACAGGCTCCAGCTTGCCTATGACCCTGCACAGGATAAGCGGTTATGGAGGATGGATGGATGGATGGATGGAAAAGTTCCATCCGCTGCATAATTCAGAGAATATAATTTTGCTAACCTAAGTTGATTGCTGGATCACTTCTCTCCTCTCATTTTCTCTTCTTTTCTTCTCTCTCAATCATTCACTCACTCCTTTCATCTCCTCTCTCGTTTCCTTCCTTTCCTTCTTCTCTCCTCCACTCTTCTCACCCCCTCTCTTCTCTTTTTGTCTCTCCTCTTGTCACCCCAACTCCAATGACAGAGTGCAGAATGTCCCTCAGCCAATGAATAGCTTGAAAATAGTACCAGTGTAACACCATAAGAACAGTAGCTACATGGACACGGTGTCTACTAACAGTATGACATGACTTCAGTGAAAGAAAAAAAACATTTAGGAGTTGAGGGGCTCTACTAGGATAAGTGTTTGGGAAAGTTCCACTTTATATCTTTTCCATAACCTCTCTGAATCCTACCATGGTCCAGTGCCTCAGTCCCCCTCCTTTTTCCCTCTCTCTCAAACACACACAAACCTGTATAAATCATGGTCTGCATCTTGACATTTGTTTCTTTTCACCTGCCAACTTTCTTACTCCTCTCAACGGGTGGGTTCATGCTAGCTCTGGTGTGTGTATGTGTGTGTGTGTGTGAGAGAGAGAGAGAGAGAGAGAGAGAGAGAGAGAGAGAGAGAGAGGATGGCAGCAGGGCAATTTAATCTGTGATAACTGAGCTAAACTGCTGCTAATGAAGCAGAGAAAAATTCAGCACTAGTTACAGATTACAGATTTCTCTAGAGTCTCTACGTCAGTCGTTCATTAATTGTGTGCATATGTTGCATGTGTGCAAAATCTTTTGACACAGTGCTTGTGATCAGGAGTGTTATCAGTCCCATTTCCACCCTAACTCTAACCCCAAATCATTAAGAGCAAAGAAACTATGAACCCACTATAGCAACGTCATTATATGGCCAATCATTGATATGTTTTGTAAATGCAGCTAAATGTAAATGTTAACATATATATGGTAATTCAGTAGTGCCTAGTGTGCCCCTTCTTTGCCACTCCATGTATGTAGTAGGCTCATATAATCTCAGATGTTCCATGCCCATATGTTCACTTTTCTGGCCACGACCTTCAGAATCCTGGAGATTGCAGTCTGATTGGTTCTCTACACTTTTCTGTATACATACTTTTCAATAATGTGATGCAATAAAATTGATATAGTCACTGGTTCAAGGAATTTTGCTTTATTAGAGTGTACATTTATTAAAAGTTTATTAGCCTAATGAAAAATACCAGACTCTCATCTAGCAAAGCTAGATGTCTGGCTTGAGAAACTACCTCATGTATAAAAACCCGAACACTGCTCACATTTGTTTTAAACTGGTCAATTTGAAAAAAAAAAACAAAACTCCTTGCCTGAACATGGTTAACTGCTTTCTTTTCTCTTGACATACAGTCTATAAAATACACTCCCCAAACTAAATACAGCACATACCCTACTTCCCTTCCCCCAGTGTCCAGAATAGATACAGTATGCACAAATTTAGTACCAAGATCAGGTGGAAAAGAGCATCCAGATGTAGTCCACACTGGCGTGCAACAGTTCTGTAACCCCAGAGTGACCGAGACACAATCAGGGCACACACAAACACAGGTTCATTAGCTGAAATCGTACATAACCTCCCTCTGATACAGATCTTGTACAGGCTCTGATCTGATTGTGTGCCCCAGGGGCATTCATCCAAATTTCATGAACTGATGTCATTACAGCTTTGTTCAGCTTTCCACCACATTTACACCTCCTGCTCTTCTCCAGCTGTATCTCCATAAATTATTGTGCCACAGTGTATTGCTTACAATCTATAAAAAAAATATCAGCACTTTATTGAAATTCTGCCATTCTTATGAATTAAATATCTTAAGATGGGGCCTAAAATCCATGACCTCTGGAAACCCATGAGCAGCAGATGAAATGCATTCCCCTACTCAGAGTGGGAAACCGAGAGATGGAGAAGCCAGAATTAGTCACTCTCAAAATCTGGGTTACATCAGAAATCCAAGCAGCTGATGTTCCTGCTGTTGCAGATGCTCTATCCACATGCTGACATATTTATGCTCCCTTGAAACATCTCTGCCAGAGTCCCACTAACAGACAGCATTGTCGTTGTAGTCCTGCACACTCAGGATGTATACTATCATACTTATTCCCACATTAAGGAACAAACTGAAGCTGATAGACAGTCCAGTAACAAAAATCTGTATCATAGAACAACCATTATTTCTCACATTCAAGTGGTTTAGAAAGAACTGTCCTATTAGAGGGAAGTGATACTGCAAATTGGTATAAACTTCTCCTGATGAATGTTCACATTTATCCTGATGGGGGTAGATTCTTCCAGCATGACCTGCCCTAATTGATAGTGAATGAGGGCTCACTGTATGAAAATCATATGCCATGGCTTTCAAAGTCACGTGATCTCAACTCAACTAAACACCTATGAGAGATTTTGAATCAATATATTAAACAAGACTCTCTACAATCATCACAGCACTGTTTGAGGAATATTTTTTAGATGAATAATGTTCCAGAGACATGATGCCAAGGTGCCTTGAAGTTCTAGAGGTATATGTGGTGACCCAGCATGCTAAACTTATGATGCTTCATGTTGTTTTGTCCTTTAATCTGTCACCTGTTTATTAC